>NW_019942757.1:196297-266914 GCF_002910315.2 Salvelinus sp. IW2-2015 | reverse complement strand
GAAACAGGAGAATCAATAGGAAGAGACTGATTCTCTCCTTGTGACCCTCCTGCGTAACCATGACTAGTGGAGCGGTGGCCTCCCTATTCAGCCCTGACCCTATTGGCAACTATCTAGGGTGTGCATAGGGAAGGGCATATCCATAGGAACAAAGGGATCCGTAAACTATGGGCAAATGAACGGTCAATAAAAATTCCCTGCTGCGCCTGAATCTACGAGCGCCTTATGCTGGGAATGCGGGAAAACTCAGGACTTTAATAAACACATACATGTGAGCAAAGGGGGCTCTGGGTGAGCCAGTGCCGACTCACCTGGGGGACACGATAGTGCCCTGCCTGCTGCCCGGGTGAACTCTGCGTAATTGTCCAACGCCACGTCTCCCTCACTCCATACGGCGTTTGTCCACTCCAGGCTTTGCCGAGAGGCAGGAGACGAGGGCGGGAGACACAGCTAGCACTGTGCCTTAGACCACTGCGCCACCGGGAGGCCACCACAGAGAACTCTTGAGCTCTGTTCAGTGACCATTGGTTTCTTGGTCACCTCCTTGACCAAGGCCCTTCTCCCCGATTGCTCAGTTTGCCGGGGCGGCCAGCTCTAGGAAGAATCTTGGTGGTTTCAAACTTCTTACATTTAAGAATGATAGAGGCCGCTGTGTTCTTGGGGACCTTCAATGCTGCAGACACTATTTGGAACCCTTTTCCAGAACTGTTCCTCGACCAATCCTGTCTCTGAGCTCTATGGACAATTCCTTCAACCTCATGGCTTGTTTTTTGCTCGACATGCACTGTCTACTGTGGGACCTTATATAGATAGACAGGTGTGTGCCTTTCCATCTGACCAATCAACTGAATTTACCACAGGTGAAGTTGTAGAAAGGATGTTTCAATGAAACAGGATTCCTGAGCTCAATTTTGAGTCTCATAGTAAAGGGTCTGAATACTTATGTAAATGAGGTATTTCTGTTTATATATAGCTGGACGGTCTGCTGAAATTTTATATAGAGAATGTCTTAATAAAGCCAATCAAAAGTAAGTCTTTGTATTTTATTTGTTAAGAGTTATTCATTGTTAGGCTATTTGTTAAAGGCGCAACACAATATTGATTATTGAATTATCATTGATCTAGTTCAGTCTTAGACATACAATCGCTTAGACAAATTAATAATCCCTTACCTTGCTTTATGACTGGGCATTTTTGCTTACTTTTTGTTGTTCTAAATAAGAGACTGCTGAAGGGCCATGGGTCATATTAGATTGTGTAGAAATGAAGGAAAGGAGGCTTTATATGCCCCAAAAATGGGAGGACCCCCAGACCCCCGCCAAGTTATGTCCCCCCCCACTTCTAAAACCACGTTGCGCCCCTGCATTTCACCCTTGGATTTATTTGTGTTGGTAATAGTAGGAGTGTCCTCTCCTCCAGTGTCGTGCCACCCTTACCCCTTCTTCCTCCTCTGTGTGCACTGATCCATAGTCCCGCCATCCATCGCTCATACATGTGAACTTCTGACACTGAGAGAACAGGACTCTCCTGTGACCAGCCTGCCATATCTTGCCCTCTGCTGCCTACCCCTTAACAATGGATCCTCTCTCTCTCCTCTCTAATCCAACCATTGATCTCCCAGTGATTAATGGTGATAAGCTTCACTATCCTCTCAAACACACAATACACCACAAAGACTCCTGAAGCCCTGAGGTATTTTTTCTACACTGATGTATGTTGTGCGCTTCCATAATTCTGTTATAGACAAGGGATCTAGTGCAATTACTGACCAGAGTGGGGAACAAAGCAGATTGTATCAGGAGGAGCCGTGGACACACACAGTAAGCAGCAGGCAGGCATCTCACAACTCAGATGCCACCGCCTTGAACTCTACAGGGAGATTCTTACACAATATTATCTTGACTCCATCTACCACAGCGCCAACAGCATTTACTTAGAGAAGAGAGAGAAAAGAGGAGAGAGCGAGAAAGAAAGAGGGCTATAAAAGCTACCATGTGCTTTTCCTGGTAGCTTTAATGGTGAATGCAGGTCATAATTCACTTACGACACACACTGGCCCCAGAGCAATGTTTTATTGCCTTTGTGCCTGTCCGACCCTCCATTGGGCCAGCGATGGAGAGATATATGGACGTGCAGAGTGCTACAGTATGACCATGACATTCCCTTGCGTGCAGCAGGCAGTGTATCGTTATTATCATCACCTCTCTTAATTATTTTACCTTCCTACCATCCCCCTCTCTCTCCTTTCTTTGTCACCCTTTTCTCTCCCGGTTTCTCCTCTTTCACCTATGCTCTATGTATCTCTCTATCTCCCTTTCCCTTCCTTATCCCCCCCTCGCTCGCTCGCTCTCCCTCCCTCCTTCCCTTCCTTATCCCCCCTTGCTCGCTCTCCCCCTCCCTTCCTCTCTACCCCCCCCCCTCTCTTTCCTCTAGGGCACAGTAACTCACCTCAGATAGACATTTACACTATCTCTGCTTGGTGGATGGAGGCTGACAATTTGGGGGTGGAGCTGTGTTAAATGACTCCCTTGTCCTCACGTGTGACACAGGGTCAGAGCAGGTTAGTTACTGCTTTAGAGTAATAACACACACGTGAGTGCTGGTCACACGCATACATGCTCACACACCACAGAATCTGACACACACAAACATGCACAACTCGCAGGTCAGACTCACACACGCACATATACACATAACTGCAGTTCAAGTGTCTGTACTACATATGCACATCCATGCTGCAGGGAATTAGATGTATGTAGGCTGTGCAGAGTGCAGTGGGGGATGGGGAGATGGAAGGGCTTAGGAGGAATGTGTGTGTGTGTGTGTGGTGTGTGTGTGTGTGTGTTGTGTGTGTGTGTGTGTGTGTGTTGTGTGTGTGTGTGGTGTGTGTGTGTGTGTGTGTGTGTGTGTGTGTGTGTGTGTGGTGTGTGTGTGTGTGTGTGTAGCCCACTGAGCGCAGATTAGAAAGGGAGAGAAAGAGGGATATTGGTAATCTGCTGCGGTGTGATAAAGGAGGAGAGAGAGTGATGGAGAGAGGGGGATGGATGGAATGACACCTACATTTCCAGTCAGATTATTCCACCTCCTCTCCCTCTCAAGCAGTATCAGTCTCTCTGTCTATGTGACCAGGCTAGTTAGGGAGAAGAGCGAGAATGACAGAGAGATGTGAGAAAGAGATGGCGAAGAGTTATGAAAATGACAGAAAGAGGGGAGAGGGAAAGGGAAAGGGGAGAAAACGCTTAAGAGTTATGAGAATGACAGAGGGAGAGAGGATAATAGAGAGCTGAATGAATGACCAAGAGGAGAGGTAGAGAGGAAAATAGAGACAGAGATAAAAGTCCTTCATACTCTTTTGACTACCGTGTTTTATGCAGCACTGGTTATCAGGTTCATTCATTCCAATGGTCCAAATATCATTAATTTCATTGACTGTATGAAATAATTTCTAATACATCACTAAAGACTTCCTGCTTCTCCACTGTTGTTTTCCTCCTCCTCCACCATCCCTAGCTCCACACCACCCTGCTGGTGTTTTCATTCACAAATTTCCTTTTTGCCTCCCTAGTTTATTTCCTAAAGATCCCTCTACTGAGCGAGAGAAAGAAAGAGATATTTTTCACCTTAAGTCTCTATTGTCTTTCATCTGACAGACTATGAGACGGGAGGAAGAGAGCGAGAAAGTGGTGCAATGCACAGCATCACCATCATGAACAAAAACAACAACAAAGTCAAAACGGTATCAAAGCCAAAATAGGGGAGAGGGGCCATGATGACACATAACCTGCCAATGCAGCAGGGGTCCCTCTCTGGTGCATTTGGGCTGTGTGTTTGTGGGAATGTTGTTGTTGTTGTTGTTTTTGTTTTGATGTGATAAACCAGTGTGTGAAGTTGTGTTCAGGTCAATCTCTGCTTGGGGTAATGCGCCACCCCTCTTTCTCTCTCCAACCCTCTCTATTTCTGTCTCCTCTTCACACGCTTATCATCACCTGTGAGTCAGGTGTTTAGTCACAACGATAATCTGTGATAGTGTGTTGAATGGACGTAGGTAGGGGGAAAGCAATTGCAGACACAAATACAGTCCCAGTCAAAAGTTTGGACACACCTACTCCTTCAAGGGTTTTTCTTTATTTTTACTATTTTCTACATTGTGGAATAAGACATAAAAAACTATGAAATAACACATATGGAATCATGTAGTAACCAAAAAAGTGTTAAACAATTCAAAATATATTTTATATTTGAGATTCTTCAAAGTAGCCACCCTTTGCCTTGATGACAGCTTTGCACACTCTTGGCATTCTCTCAGCCAGCTTCATGAGGTAGTCACCTGGAATGCATGTCAATTAACAGGTCTGCCTTGTTAAAATTTAATTTGTGGAATTTGAGTCAATCAGTTGTTGTGACATGGTAGGGGTGGTATACAGAAATCAAATCAAACTTTATTTGTCACATGCGCCAAATACAACAAGTGTTGACCTTACCATGAAATGCTTACTTACAAGAAGATAGCCCTATTTTGTAAAAGACCAAGTCCATATTATGGCAAGAACAGCTCAAATAAGAAAAGAGAAACGACAGTCCATCAGTACTTTAAGACATGAAGGTCAGTCAACCCGGAAAATTTCAAGAACTTTGTGCAGTCGCAAAAACCATCAAGCGCTATGATGAAACTGGCTCTCATGAGGACCGCCACAGGAAAGCAAGACCCAGAGTTACCTCCGCTTCACAGAATGAGTTCATTAGAGTTAACTGCACCTCAGATTGCAGTGCAAATAAATGCTTCAAGGAGTTCAAGTAACAGACACATCTCAACATCAACTGTTCAGAGGAGGCTGCATGAAACAGGCCCTCATGGTCAAATTGCTGCAAAGAAACCACTACTAAAGGACACCAATAAGAAGTAGAGACTTGCTTGTGCCAAGAAACACGAGCAATGGACATTAGACTGGTGGAAATCTGTCCTTTGATCTGATGAGTCCAAATTTTAGATTTTTGGTTCCAACCACCGTGTCTTTGTGAGACGCAGAGTAGGTGAACGGATGATCTTCGCATGTATGGTTCCCACCGTGAAGCATGGAAGAGGAGGTGTGATGATATGGGGGTGCTTTGCTGGTGACACTGTCTGTGATTTACTTAGAATAAAGGCACACTTAACCAGCATGGCTACCACAGCATTCTGCAGCAATACGCCATCCCATCTGGTTTGCGCTTAGTGGGACTATCATTTGTTTTTCAACAGGACAATGACCCAACACACCTCCAGGCTGTGTAAGGGCTATTTGACCAAGAAGGAGGGTGATGGAGTGCTGCATCAGATGACCTAGCCTCCACAATCACCTGACCTCAACCCAATTGAGATGGTTTGGGATGAGTTGGACCGCAGAGTGAAGGAAAAGCAGCCAACAAGTGCTCAGCATATGTGGGAACTCCTTCAAGACTGTTGGAAAAACATTCCTCATGAAGCTGGTAGAGAGAATGCCAAGATTGTGCAAAGCTGTCATCAAGGCTAACTTTGAAGAATATAAAATATATTTTGATTTGTTTAACACTTTTTTGTTTACTACATGATTCCATCTGTGTTATTTCATAGTTTTGATGTCTTCACTATTATTCTACAATGTAGAAAATTGTAAAAATAAAGAAAAACCCTTCAATGAGTAGGCGTGTCCAAACTTTTGACTGGTACTGTACATTAGATCACATATGGATGTACAGAGTATTCGGAAAGTAATCAAATCCCTTCACTTTTTCCACATTTTGTTACGTTACAGCCTTATTCTAAAATGGATTAAATACATGTTTTTCATCATCAATCTACACACAATACCCCATAAGGACTATTATTGTTTTCCTGCTAATTTATTTAAAATAAATAACAGAAATACTTTATTTACATAAGTATTCAGACCCATTGCTATGAGACTTGAAATTGAGCTCAGGTGCATCCTGTTTCCATTGATCATCCTTGAGATGTTTTTACAACTTGATTGGAGTCCACCTGTGGTAAATTCAATTGATTGGACATGATTTGGAAAGGCACACAGCTGTCTCTGTAAGTTCCCACAGTTGACAGTGCATGTCAGAGCAAAAACTAAGCCATGAGGTTGAAGGAATTGTCCATAGAACTCAGAGACAGGATTGTGTCGAGGCACAGATCTGGGGAAGGGTACCAAAAAATTAATGCAGCATTGAAGGTACCCAAGAACACAATGACCTCCATTATTCTTAAATGGAAGAAGTTTGGAACCCCCAAGACTCTTCCCAGAGCTGGCCGCCTGGCCAAACTGAGCAATTGGAGGAGAAGGGTCTTTGTCAGGGAGGTGACCAAGAACCCGATGGTCACACTGACAGAGCTCCAGAGTTTCTCTGTGGAGATGGGAGAACCTTACAAAAGGACAACCCTCTCTGCAGCACTCCACCAATCAGGCCTTTATTGTAGAATGGCCAGACAGAAGCTCCTCTTCAGTAAAAGGCACATGAATGTCCTTGAGTGGACCATCCAGATCCCAGACTTGAACCCGATCGAACATCTCTGGAGAGACATGAAGATAGCTGTGCAGCAACGCTCCCCATCCAACCTGACAGAGCTTGAGAGGATCTGCAGAGAAGAATGGGAGAAACTTCCGAAATACAGGTGTGCCAAGCTTGTAATGTCATAACCAAGAAGACTTGAGGTTGTAATCGCTGCCAAAGGTGCTGCAACAAAGTACTGAGTAAAGGTTCTGAATACTTATATAAATGTGATATTTACGTTTTTTGGGGGCAAAAATGTGCAAAAACATGTTTTGGGTTATTGTGTGTAGATTGAGGGGAAAAAACAATTTATTCCATTTTAGAATAATGCTGTAACGTAACAAAATGTGGAAAAGTCAAGGGGTCTGAATACTTTCCGAGTGCACTGTATGTATGTGGCGTGCAATGCTGGTACGCTACCACAGTCGTGGGCCTGCACTGTAATTTGCCTTAATGGCGTTGATCAAAGGAAATTAATAGGAGAGCTGCAGGAAAACACAATCACTCTGTGCCAGTGTGCTATTACAGCCATGACATCACCTCACTGCAGTAGTCACACACAAACACACAGAGGTATCATTTCACAGCCACTCAGTTATCTGGTCTCTCTTTGTCACGGATCCATCCCCACGAACCCAACGTCAATTAGTGTGGAGCAGAGGCAGGCGTGTGTGAGTGCGTCTGTCTGTCCGTGAGTGCGTCCGTCCGTCCGTCCGTCCGTCCAAATAATTGTTAGCTAGCTACCCACGAAGAATTTACATCTATCTTGCATAATATTCATTTTATGTAATTGTTCCCTGTTCAACTATCTGGTTAGCTACATTATTACAATTTACATATAGCTAGCTGATAGTTATGAAGTAAAATGGTTGCTTTGTGTATATCTTCTTTTGTCTATAGTGCCACTGTTGTCCTCCTGGCTGGAAGATGATTTAGTGAATGGGTAAGTCCATAGTAAGTCAATAGAGCTAGCCACAAAGAGTTGGTAGCTACCCACAAAACATGTACACCTACCTTGCATAACATCAGTTTTTAGGTTATTTTTGCCTGTTTAACTAGCTAAATTATTACGATTTGCATATCTAGCTGATAATTATGAAGTAAAACTTTTGCTTTGTTGCCATTGTCCTGGCTAGAAGAGGGTTCAGTGAATGGGGAGGTGAAGTGTGAGGTAATGCAGTAGGGGGAGTGGGAGTGCTTCTCAAATGTATTATTTTATGCATTCTCCACACTCTCATCCTCACAAGAACGTACTCTACTCAAGAGAACGTGGTCATAGAATGCACTCCGAGAGTGAGAGTCTAGAGCACAATAGTAGGCATATTGAGAAACACCTAATGTTTGCAGTGGTTTGAGGTAATGAGAGAGAGGAAAGACAGAGAAATAGAGAGTGGGATAAAGAAAAACGCAAGAGAGACCAAGGGCTTATTCAGAAAAACGTAGTCTGAGGAGCGGACTGGCAAAGAGATTTCTACTTTTCAATTTACATTACATTCTTGCCTTACCTGTTGTTGTGGCTGGCAACATGATATTCTTGCTCTTCAGCTTCAAATTTACCATAAACACCACAGTAGCCACCAGTCAGTAAGCATGCAAAMTATTCAACAATGCAAGCAACTTTTCATCTAAAACATATTACACTCTTGTATAATGCAAGTGCAACCAAACCATATTACACTCTTTAATAATGAAACATTTCACATGTATGTGCAGACAATTATAGGGTTTATTTTCTTGTTCGTACACACATTAAATTAGCTTGTAAGACAATAGCACAGGTAGCTACTGCTAGCTAGTAACGTTAGCATATCAAACATGAATGTTTGTCCCTCATACGAATATAAAAGTACAGTGAAGTTATAATAGTGTCGTTCAGCTTAAAGTTACCTTAGAACAAACCAGGCTTCATTTTATCAACATCATGGAAGTCATTATATGAGGTAAAAGCATATTGCGACTGAAAACGTTGATAATTCCCTGGGGAGTTGATCAACTTCTTGTTTGCATAGGTAGATTGTATGGCTTTGTTTATATGTGTATTTCACATTATGTTGAGGTAAGAATCGGAGTATAATGCTTGTATGGATATCAACCCCAACACATGTTCATGTCATCGTCACCAATGAGCTGCATTACAGTTAAAAGCAACCACCGATTTCTGTATGCTAGCTATAAGAATCTAGCTTATACGAATGGGAGTTAGCAGTCACTTCTTCTAAACCTGAAAAGGGACAACTTCTAAATGTTATATAGCGAAAACGGACAAATATATCCAAATCTGACTTAAGTAACCAGTGTAGGGCGCGAGATGCAACTGACATTTTTGAGGGGAGGAAAGAGGAAGCTTGCCTTGAAGCGCTGGGCATCTTGTTATGACATGCATTATCTGAATTAGGCCCAGAGAATTATACCTATGGAGGAGCGGCTTCTATGGAGGAACTTTGAATGTCTTTGAACTTCCGAGTTGGTTTAACATTGGACCAGAGAAAATGTTAGCTATCTTGCTAGCTAGCAAACAAGTTTGTGTGCTCACAGACACTTGTCTATCTATCAGTGCGTAGCAAGTAGCCGAAAGAGGAATTGGGATTTTTTTTTAATGAATTTAACTGTGATTTGGAGTGGCTTGTCTGAAGTCTTTCTTTCGTCATGTGTGTGTGTGCCCGCGGTTTTACCACAGTTTTCAAATGTGTGTAGTCTACTCTCTTGCCGGTGTTATCCCGGAGAGATGGAGAGTGGGAGATAGTTGTCTAATAAAATATGTTTCTACAAGCACCGCAAGCTGGCCAGGCACCAGGAAAGCGCCCCATCGTCCACCACCACTACCAAAACTTTGAACCAGCATACGTGTTTATATGCTATTGAGAGTGTTTATATGCTGTTTAATATGACATGTAGCCTATTTGAGATAATGTGCGCTTCTTACATTCACCTTTTCATATTTAAAAAAATATATACTTATATTTTCATTCAAATCCATATGGTTTAGTTTCAATACTTCAAAACCAAATGTTTTTAAATGTATTTAACCTTTATTTAACTAGGCAAGTCAGTTAAGAACAAATTCTTATTTACATTGACGGCCTACCAAAAAGCAAAAAGAATCCTGCAGGGATGGGGGCTGGGATTTAAAATTAAAATAAATAAAATGAAAATATAGGACAAAACAAACATCACGACAAGAGAGACAACACAACACTACATAAAGAGAGACCTAAGACGACAACGTAGCATGGCAGCAACACATGATAACACAGCATGGTAGCAACACAATATGACAACAACATGGTAGCACACAACATGGCAGCAGCACAACATGGTAGCAGCACAAAACAGGGTACAAACATTGTTGGGCACAGACAACAGCACAAAGGACAAGAAGGTAGAGACAACAATACATCACGCAAAGCAGCCACAACTGTCAGTAAGAGTGTCCATGATTGAGTCTTTGAATGAAGAGATTTGAGATAAAACTGTCCAGTTTGAGTGTTTGTTGCAGCTCGTTCCAGTCGCTAGCTGCATCGAACTGAAAAGACGATGTGTGTGCTTTGGGGACATTTAACAGAATGTGACTGGCAGAACGGGTGTTGTATGTGGAGGATGAGGGCTGCAGAAGATATCTCAGATAGGGGGGAGTGAGGCCTAAGAGGGTTTTATAAATAAGCAACAATAGGTGGGTCTTGCGACAGGTATACAGAGATGACCAGTTTACAGAAAAATATAGAGTGCAGTGATGTGTCCTATAAGGACCATTGGTGGCAAATCTGATGGCCGAATGGTAAAGAACATCTAGCTGCTCGAGAGCACCCTTACCTGCCGATCTATAAATTACATCTCCATAATCTAGCATGGGTAGGATGGTCATCTGAGTCAGGGTTAGTTTGGCAGCTGGGGTGAAAGAGGAGCGATTACGATAGAGGACACCAAGTCTAGATTGAACTTTAGCCTGCAGCTTTGATATGTGCTGAGAGAAGGACAGTGTACCATCTAGCCATACTCCCAAGTACTTGTATGAGGTGACTTCCTCAAGCTCTAAACCCTCAGAGGTGGTAATCACACCTTTGTGGAGAGGGGCATTCTCCTTACCAAACCACATTACCTTTGTTTTGGAGGTGTTCAGAACAAGGTTAAGGGTAGAGAAAGCTTGTTGGACACTAAGAAAGCTTTGTTGTAGAGCGTTTAACACAAAATCCTGAGAGAGGCCAGTAGAGTATAAGACTGTATCATTTGCATATACATGGATGAGAGAGCTTCCTACTGCCTGAGCTATGTTGTTGATGTAAATTGAGAAGAGCGTTTGGCCTAGGATCGAGCCTTGGGGTACACCCTTGGTGACAGGCAGTGGCTGAGACAGCAGATGTTCTGACTTTATACACTGCATTCTTTGAGAGAGGTAGTTAGCAAACCAGGCCAAAGACCCCTCAGAGACACCAATACTCCTTAGCCGGCCCACAAGAATGGAACGGTCAAGCATATCAAATTCTTTGGCCAAGTCAATAAAATAGCAGCACAACATTGCTTAGAATCAAGGGCAATGGTGACATCATTGAGGACCTTTAAGGTTGCAGCGACACATCCATAACCTGAGGGGAAACCAGATTGCATACCAAAGAGAATCCTATAAACATCAAGAAAGCCAGTCAGTTGATTATTAACAAGTTTTTCCAACACTTTTGATAAACAGGGCAAAATAGAAATAGGCCTATAATAGTTAGGATCAGCTTGATCTCTCCCTTTCAATAAAGGACAAACCATGGCTGCCTTTCAAGCAATGGGAACCTCCCCAGAGAGGAGAGACAGGTTAAAAAAGTCAGAGATAGGCTTGGCGATTAAGTGGCATTCTAAAATATTCAACCCCCATGGTATTTTTCCTATTTTGTTGCCTTACAACCTGGAATTAAATTGGATTTCTTGGGGGTTGTATCATTTGATTTACACAACATGCCTACCACTTTGAAGATGCAAAATGTTTTTTATTGTGAAACAAACAAGAATAAGACAAAAAACTTGAGCGTGCATAACTATTCACCACCCCAAAGGCAATACTTTGTAGAGCCACCTTTTGCAGCAATTACAGCTGCAAGTCTCTTGGGGTATGTCTGTATAAGCTTGGCACATCTAGCCACTGGGATTTTTGCCCATTCTTCAAGGCAAAACTGCTCCAGCTCCTTCAAGTTGGATGGGTTCCACTGGTGTACACCAATCTTTAAGTCATACCACAGATTCTCAATTGGATTGAGGTCTGGGCTTTGACTCAGGCATTCCAAGACATTTAAATGTGTCCCCTTAAACCACTCAAGTGTTGCTTTAGCAGTATGCTTAGGGTCATTGTCCTGCTGGAAGGTGAACCTCCGTCAGAGTCTCAAATCTACACACAGGTGGACTTTTTAATTAATTATGTGACTTCTGAAGGTAATTGGTTGTACCAGATCWAATTTTTGAAACATGTAATTATTTTCATTTCACTTCACCAATTTGGACTATTTTGTGTATGTCCATTACATGAAATCCAAATAAAAATCTATTTAAATTACAGGTTGTAATGCAACAAAATAGAAAAAACACCAAGGGGGATGAATACTTTTGCAAGGCACTGTATAGGGGCAGCAACCTTAAAGAAGAAAGGGTCTAAACCATCTGGGTCAGGTCAAGTTTTGGGGTCAAGTTTAAGGAGCTCCTTTAGCACCTCAGACTCAGATACCGCTTGCAGGGAGAGACTTTGTAGCAGGGCAGGGGGAAAAGAGGGAGGAGCATCGGGGCTGGTCACATTAAAATGGGTGGGAGATGAGGACATTTTGGACGGGCAAGGAGGCATGGCTGAGTCAAATAGGAATCCTGACTTAATGAAGTGGTGATTAAAGAGCTCAGCCATGTGCGTCTTGTCAAGAACAACCACATCATCAACTTTAAGGGACATGGGCAGCTGTGAGGAGGAGGGTTTATTCTCCAGGTCTTTAACCGTTTTCCAGAACTTATTGGGGTTAGACCCACACAGAGAGAACTGCTCCWTAAAGTAACTAACTTTGGCCTTCCGGATAGCCTGAGTGCACTTATTTCTAATTTGCCTGAACAAAAGCCAGTCAGCCTGAGTATGAGTGTGCCGAGCCTTTTGCCAAATGCAAATCTTGAGGTGAAGGCATGCAGGAGTCATGAGGCAAATAGCAAAATGCACAAGAAAAAATAAATTAAAGACTTGGGGCTAGCCATTGTAAGTTCAGAGTCACTTGCCCCAACAGTGCCTGTGTGCTGGAAGCGATCGAAAGCTCGGTAGAAAGGGGGGAGTGTGGTGGGGGTATCTGTACCAGACAGGGGGAGGGAGACAAGCCAGGGCAGACGGTGAACAGATCGCTAAGTGGAATCCAAGCAGCAGTGCAGCAGGCTGCGGGAGTAGGTGTCACACTCACATGGGGCAAAGCTTTATTTCTGGAGGCAGATTTCTTGTAGAAAATGCAAGTGGATGGCCCTGAACAGCAGGAGGGTGCTTCAAGACCTCTGGATTTGGGAGGGGTAGCCTGTGAGACTCCTGCCATGTGTTGGGCTCAAAGGCGTCGACACCTTTCACTTCACGCCTCAATGCTAAGTGAAGGTTATGCTGTGGAGGGTAGCATCTTGTATATATCCCTGCCGAAACGGTAGGTCCAGGTAGTGACAAAAACAGATTGGTGTTGGTTAAATTGTGATTTGAATGAATGGAGTGAATTTAGAGCGAGAGTTTTTTTTCCTGTGAGTGCTGAGCATTTTTTTGCGGCGTGACCTGCTCCATGAGCGATGAGCGGGATTTCCAACTGCTCAAATGTGACAAAGGCCTACATATTTTTTAGCAGCTCTAGTATTGTATGGGTTTACCGTCATCTAGGATAAACTTGGGCCTGAAATGAAAATAGGGTCCCCTGAGAAACTGTAATTGTATCAAACAAATGAAGTGGTTATCAGTGGCAGTCAGTGCCGTTTAAGATGAGGGAGGATTATTTATTTTTTTATGAGCATGGCCTTGTTTCTATTACAGCATATTGAATGACTGTTATTCATATTCCATTCACCCCGTTCAATGTAACATCGATAGGTTTAGGCTACTACATGATACTCACATTTTCCCTATATTATTGTTTCTGTTGGACAAAATCAGGTATGTTTATCCACATTTTGTTCAGTTTGCTTCCGTTTAAGAAATGTTTTTCAACAGAAATGGCGGAATGAATACACCCCTGATCACACACGGTTCACTTTCATAGCAGCCACATACAAACAGCTCGTTGGATTCATTCTTGCGTCTCCACACTCTCCTCCTCTCACCTTTTCCCTTCGCTTGTGGACTTCAATGCACATCAGCTGTCTGTGACCAGGCGAAAAAAACTTTCCAAGCCAACCTTCATATCATAACCGCTAGCCACTACACACAGCTTACATTGTTGTCACAATATTAGCTAAAGTCTCATCATAGTCAACATATCAAATAGAATTAACATGTTAGTAAACCTGCTACAATCATGCAGTGCACTGTACAGTCAGTAAGCAGTTCAGCAGTTACACCGGCGGGCCCCGGTGGAAATACATTTGTAAAACCAAAAGCTTACGTTGACTTGAAAGTGTTCCTGTGTTGGATAGTCATAGCCAGCTAGCTAACATATAATCCCTCTGTTTGAACCGGGTGTTTGAGTAGGCTAAACTAGCTAGCTGTATTCGCCAGCTAAGTAAGTGGGCTCCCGAGTGACACATCGGTCTAAGGCAGTGCTAGAGGCGTCACTACAGACACCCTGGTTCGAATCCAGGCTGAATCACAACCGGCCATGATTGGGAGTCCAATAGGGCGGTGCACAATTGGCCGTTGTCCGGGTTTGGCCGGTGTAGGCCGTCATTGTAAATAAGAATTTGTTCTTAACTGACTTGCCTAGTAAAATAAAAAAAAGTGAAAATATAGCTAGCTCTCTCATTTTTGAATAAATGAATTTGTTCAAAACTGTTCAACTATTGTTTGTGTCTTTCTGAGTCAACTACTCATCACATTTTATGCATTGCAGTACTAGCTTGCTGTAGCTTATGCTTTCAGTACTAGATTAATTCTCTGATCATTTAATTAGGTGGACAACATGTCAGTTTATGCTGCAAGAGCTCTGATAGGTTGGAAGACGTCCTCCGGAAGTTGTCATAATTACTGTGTAAGTCTATGGAAGGGGGTGAGAACCATGATCCTCCTAAGTTTGTTTTGAAGTCAATGTACCCAGAAGAGGACGGAAGCTAGCTGTCCTCCGGCTACACCCTATAGAGTGCTGTGTATATTCGTATGTTTTGTATTTAATTTTTAATGAATTTTTCCTTAAAAAAAATATATATATATTTTTACCCCTTTTTCGTGGTATCCAATTGGTAGTTACAGTCTTGTCTCATCGCTGCAACCCCCGTACGTACTCGGGAGAGGCAAAGGTCGAGAGCTGTGCATCCTCCGACACACGACCCAACCAAGCCGCACTGCTTCTTGACACAATGCCCGCTTAACCCGGAAGCCAGCCACACCAATGTGTCGGAGGAAACACTGTACACATGGCGACGTGTCAGTGTGCATGCGCCTAGCCCGCCACAGGAGTCGCTAGAGCGTGATGGGACAAGGACATCCCTGCTGGCCAAACCCTCCTTTAACCCGGACGACGCTGCGACAGAGCCTGGACTCAAACCAGAATCTCTAGTGGCACAGCTCGCACTGCGATGCAGTGCTTTAGAACACTGCGCCACTCAGGAGGCCCTACAGAGTGCTGTTGAGGTTACTGTAGAACATTGCAAGACAGTGTGTTTAATTCAATTATTTGGTAACGTGAATATATTTAGTATAGTTTTATCTAAAAAGGGTAACTTTTTAAATGTTTCACTATTTAAATTTGTATTATATGGTGGTTATAGAATACAACCTTTTAGTGTCAATTAAGAAACATTTACACAATGAGAACTTGCTTTCATGTTATTATTTTGTGTTGGGACAGCCTGCAAGACATAGAATAGAATATGAACAAACAGCCAGCGTTAAGGGAATATAATTTTTCAAAGTTGGGTCCCTTGCCTTTTCTATTGTGAGTTTGGGTGTTGCAGAACACGTTTGGGGATACTTTTATATCTGCGTTTTAGAGATGTGTGTCGCTATGGTAACCAGCAGCTTTAATTAGCCTGGCATAGATTGGCATAGGTTATTATTCTATTCAGTATTATACATTATTTAATCAATTCTGCCCCACAAAGGAAAATGCCACTGATGTCACTGGTGTATTGTATTCAGATTCTGTTTGTTATAGTTTCCATATCATTGGAGAGTCAGGGGTTGTTCACTGTTATTAAAAAAGAACAATAACAATTTAATCTGTCCAATAGTTATGTTTTTACTACTACAGCATCTTCAGTTTCGGACAAGTATTTTTAGCTGTTGGACAAGTAAAAAAACAGTTCCACTTATCCGAAGGACTGAATAAAAAATGCCTGGAATGTAAAAGAACGTTCTTAACCAGTTCCCATGCTTTTAAATGAATGGTTCTGTTCCGGAACAGTATAGATCCCTATTGTTTTCGGTTTTGTTCCTCAAATAATTTTGTTATTTTCTGTTTTTTGGTTCTGTTCACTGAAACGGTTCCAACCCTTGGAACTGTTTCACCTTCACCTTTCACCTACCTGGAGGTAGCGCACGGTCAAGACGTGACAAGTTTGCAAGTTTATATTACAGTTAAAGGTCTAGGCTAGCCAAGGGTATTTTCTAGTAATCTCTAGGCAATCTCCCCTAGTGAGAATAGGTTCCACGGTAGAAAGAAAAACATAGAGGCTTTTCTCATTGACGAAAGTTGGAGAGGCAGCGCGACAACTTTTCAATTTACTTAATGTGTAGGCTTGCTACATTAACTTTTCACATTATGAACAGAACGTCATGTTCCGCAAGAGGGTTCGGCAACTGGCATTTACTGTAAATATCCTTATGAAATATCCAAGTATAGCTACTAGCCAGCATGCTTCAAGTATGAAAGTGCCTTTTCATCTTAACCATAATACACATTAAAAAAATTTAACAAAACCACATTAGACTCTTGAATAATGCAACACAATACCCCTTAAGCAAAAACAGGTTYTTAGAATGTTTTGCTAATAAACATTTACATAAGTATTCAGACCCTTTACTCAGTACTTTGTTGAAGCACCTTTGGCAACGATTACAGCATCAAGTCTTCTTGGGTATGACACTACAAGCTTGGCACACCTTTATTTGGGGAATTTCTCCCATTCTTCTCTACAGATCCTCAGGTTGGATGGGGTGCGTCACTGCGCAGCTATTTTCAGGTCTCTCCAGAGATGTTCATTTGGGTTCAAGTCCGGGCTCTGGCTGGGCCACTCAAGGATATTCAGAGACTTGTCCCGATGCCACTTCTGCGTTGTCTTGGCTGTGTGCTTAGGGTCGTTGTCCTGTTGGAAGGTGAACCTTCGTCCCAGTGTGAGGTCCTGAGCGCTCTGGAGCAGGTTTTCATCAAGGATCTCTCTGTACTTTGCTCCGTTCATCTTTCCCTAGACCTGACTAGTCTCCCAGTCCCTGCTGCTGAAAAACATTCCCACAGCATGCGGCCACCACCATGCTTCACCGCAGCATTACGGTGAAGGTCTGTGATGAAGTCAACAGCTATGTCGGACCAGGGCCTGTGAGGGATTGGCGAAGGTTGTAGCTTACCAGAAGGGAGATGATGGGGGGCTTTTGGTTTGGGCGCAGACTGGACAGGAGAGTAAGTAATCCCTTACGTCGGATGCCAGTGAGGACCACCAGAATTTACGGGCTAGAACTTACGGTGGTTCGTGTAATGCGCGGATGTCCTGACCCCAAGGATGTGAAACACCCTTGCATCAGTTGGGGTCTAACAGCTGTTGCTACGTAACTCTTCCCAGCTGGTGTCTCAGGAGGAGCCGGGTCTGAGGTTAAAGCCTCTTGTACGGCAGAGTGAACCTCCCACTGTACCGGTCCCATAATGCAAGAGCAAGGAAGAATGAGTGTTGGGTCTGAGTTACTGGTCGGAAGGTCAAACTGGCGGGAGAGAGCATCAGCTTTACGTTTTTCTTTCCAGGGATGTAAGTAACATGAAAATGGAAGYGTGTGAAGAGAGCCCACCGGGCTTGTCTGGAGTTCAACCTTTTGGCCCCTCTGATATATTCCAGATTACGATTATCTGTTAGGACGAGAAAGGGATGTTGTGCGCCCTCCAACAAGTGGCGCCACTCCTCGAGGGCCAGCTTGATGGTGAAGATAACTGTTCCCAATATCGTAATTCCTCTCAGCGGAGGATAACTTCCTGGAGAAGAAGGCACAGGGATGTGATTTTGGAGGTGTTCCCACCCACTGAGAGAATATGGCTCCTACTTCGGAGGCATCCACCTCCAGGGTGAAAGGAAGGGTCGGATCAGGTTTGGCGAAGGACAGGAGCCGAGGTGAAGAGACTTTTTCAAGTTGTTGAAAGCAGTCAGGGCAGTATCAGTCCATTGAAGGACCCGGGTCTTTTGGGTGGTAAGGGCAGTGAGGGGAGAGGCAGTAGAACCGGCGATAGTAGTTGGAGAACCCAATGAAACGTTGGAGTTCCTTAATTGTGGTGGGTTTGGGCCAGTTACTGACGGCGGTGACTTTGTTCTCATCCATGCGGACCCCTCAATGTGCCTCAATGTGAAGTTTACCGAGGTTACATGGAAGGTGCTCTTTTCAGTCTTCACATACAGGTTATGGTCAAGGAGCTGTTGAATAACCTTTTGCACATGCTGTATGTGTTCCTTCAGGGAGTGGAAGTAAATCAGCATGTCATCAAAGACGATGAGAAAGCGGTTGATCATAACCTGGAAAACCTCTTTCATAAAGGATTGGAAGACGGCGGGGGTGTTAGTAAGGCTGTAGGGCATGACCAGGTATTCGTAGTGCCCTCATGCGGTGATAAAGGCCGTCTTCCATTCGTCGCCTTCACGTATACGGACAAGGTCATATGCACTTTGCAAGTCGAGTTTTGTATAGATGTTGGTGCGGCCCACTTGTTCAAGGCTCACTGGGATCAGAGGAAAACAGTTTGACCCCAACGTGAGTAAGACCTTTAAACAGGTCAACATTCACAAGGCTGCGGGGCCAGATGGATTACCAGGACGTGTGCTCCTGGCATGTGCTGACCAACTGGCAGGTGTCTTCACTGACATTTTCAACATGTCCCTGATTGAGTCTGTAATACCAACATGCTTCAAGCAGACCACCATATTCCCTGTGCCCAAGAACACAAAGGCAACTTGCCTAAATGACTACAGACCCGTGGAACTCACGTCCGTAGCCATGAAGTGCTTTGAAAGGCTGGTAATGGCTTACATCAATACCATTATCCCAGAAACCCTAGACCCACTACAATTTGCATACCGCCCAAACAGATCCACAGAGGATGCAATCTCTATTGCACTCCACACTGCCCTTTCTCACCTGGACAAAAGGAACACCTATGTGAGAATGCTATTCATTGACTACAGCTCGGCGTTCAACACCATAGTACCCTCAAAAGCTCATCACTAAGCTAAGGAACCTGGGACTGAACACCTCCCTCTGCAACTGGATCCTGGACTTCCTGACGGGCCGCCCCCAGGTGGTGAGGGTAGGTAGCAACACATCTGCCACGCTGATCCTCAACACTGGAGCTCCCCAGGGGTGCGTGCTCAGTCCCCTCCTGTACTCCCTGTTCACCCACGACTGCATGGCCAGGCACGACTCCAACACCATCATTAAGTTTGCTGACGACACATCAGTGGTAGGCCTGATCAACGACAACGACGAGACAGCCTATAGGGAGGAGGTCAGAGACCTGGCCGGGTGGTGCCAGAATAACAACCTATCCCTCAACGTAACCAAGCCAAGAACCAAGAATGATTGTGACTACAGGAGAAGGAGCACCGAGCACGTCCCCATTCTCATCGACGGGGCTGTAGTGGGAGCAGGTTGAGAGCTTCAAATTCCTTGGTGTCCACACAACAACAAACTAGAATGGTCAAACACACCAAGACGTTGTGAAGAGGGCACGACAAAGCCTATTCCCCCTCAGGAAACTAAAAAGATTTGGCATGGGTCCTGAGATCCCACAAGGTTCTACAGCTGCAACATCGAGAGCATCCTGACCGGTTGCATCACTGCTGGTCGGCAATTGCTCAGCCTCCGACCGCAAGGTACTTCAGAGGTAGTGCGTACGGCCAGTACATCACTGGGGCAAAGCTGCCTGCCATCCAGGACTCTACACCAGGCGGTGTCAGATGAAGGCCCTGAAATTGTCAAAGACCCCAGCCACCCCAGTCATAGACTGTTTTCTCTACTACTGCATGGCAGGCGGTACCGGGTTGCCAAGTCTAGGACAAAAAGGCTTCTCAACAGTTTTTACCCCCAAGCCATAAGACTCCTGAATAGGTAACGAAATGGTTACCCGGACTATTTGCATTGTGTGCCTCCCCCAACCCTCTTTTACACTGCTGCTACTCTCTGTTTATCTATATGCATAGTCACTTTAACTATACATTCATGTACATACTACCTCAATTGGCCCGACCAACCCAGTGCTCCCGCACATTGGCTAACGGGGCCAGCTGCATTGTTCCCACCCGCCAACCCCTCTTTTACGCTACTGCTACTCCCTGTTCATCATATAAGCATAGTCACTTTAACCATACCCACATGTACATACTACCTCAATAAGCCTGACTAAAGGTGTCTGTATATAGCCTTGTACTCTTATTTTCATGTCTTTTTACTGTTGTTTTATTTCATTTAAACAATATACATATATAAACAACACACACACACACACACACACACACACACACACACACACACACACACACTTTTTTTTCTCCACACTATTGGTTAGAGCTTGTAAGGTCTACACCTGTTGTATTCGGCACACGTGACAAATAAACTTTGATTTGATTTGATCTTTCTTTGACGTTCGATACACGGGAGAGGAGCATGGCCCAACTACATGGGCTCTGGAAGACTCGGACGGGATGACAGAATCATGGAAAGAGAAGGTTGCGGGTTCCTGGATGGCAGAGTTTTTCAGCGGTCGGCGATGAGGTGGTCGTTGGAGATGGACATACGAATGTATTGATTTAAATCCTGAAGGTCACCTCCACAGGCCAGCTCCGCCTGTGTTGAACCCTCTTCAGTAGACAGTAAGTAAAGCAGCCTCACTCCATCCACTTCCTGCAGCCATGGTGCAGAACTTGAGGGCATACTCGGCAGCTGAATCGCGTCCTTGTTGAAGTTCTATTAGGTCTCCTATAGGACGACCGGAAGGAGAGTGATCTCTTTGAAGAGGGTGTGGAAATGGGTCTCGGATCTGAGTTCTGTGCTGTTGGCAGTCCATATGGCGGTGGCCCAATCCAGGGCTTTGCCTGTGATTAGAGACAACAAAATCCACCCTGCTCTTGTCGGTGGCGAAGTTAGTGGGGTTGTGCTCAATGAATTTGCTGCATTGCGTCAGAAATCCCTGACAATTCCCAGGTGAACCGTCATATTTTCCAGACATGGATATGAATGAAGGAGGGCTATGGGTTAGGGATAGGCTGGTGGAGAAGATGGCAGATTTCCTCCATACACTCCTCTTTCTGGGTTAGGCGCCGTTGTAGCGCCACGGAATCCATTCCGTTTTTAGGTGAGGTATTCTGTAATGAATACTAATGGAGAAAAAGGTGTAGATTCACGCGTAGAGCATGGCAGGTGTTTATTTCGCTTTTGCAGAAGGCAGGAATCGTGGTCACAGGCAGGCAATGGTCTATCAAAAATGATAGATAGGGCTACGTTCAAGAATACAACAAAACAGAACACAAGGTTGACTAAGAAAATAAATACAGAACCTTACAGAGACAAAGCCCTAGTAGCCATCGTGTGGTGATGTCACCCGCCCTGAGACCTGAAGTACTGTTATTCTAGCCTATCCAAAATCATGTTTTTTGTAGGATAATGGACGCTGCTTTTCAGGGTATGAAGTGCTGTTCTGGACAGGATTTGCATCCTAGGTCCACCATACAGGGATTGTTACATCCACACCAATGACCAATGGGTGGCAGGTAGCCTAGTGGTTTAGAGCGTTGGCCCAGTAACTGAAAGGCCGCTGGTTCGACTCCTTGAGCCATTTTGCCCTCGAGCAATGTAGAGTARTTGTTGTTAACCCCCAAAAACAGCTGCTCCCCGGACGTCGGAACCTGAACATCCAGTAGCTAAATCTGTAGGAGCAAGGTCTATGCATTGATACTTTTAGCAGTATTTTTGTAGTCCAACAACCAATTCTAACAGTAAACCAGTAGCATATATAACAGATTGGAGATATACCCTTCAGTCTCTCCAGGAATTTATTTTAGACCTTCGTCCGTTGACAGGGTTCAGCAGCTTTCATAGGTCTCTGTATCTGAGGTTATGAAATATAGAAATTAGACCAGGACTTGCTTCATTATTCTCAAGTGATATAACATTTAATAATTTGTTGCAGTTGTGTTTTTGTATTGTCATAGTTCTCGCTTTGGGACTGAAAATATGTTCATTAGCTCAGGCTTAGCTACAGTGCCTTCAGAAACTATTCATACCCCTTGACTTATTCCACATTTTGTTGTGTTACAGCCTGAATTCAAAATGTCTTAAATAAATAAAAAATCTCACCCATCTACACACAATACCCCATAATTACAAAGTGAAAACATATTTTTAGGCATTTCAGCAAATGTATTGAAAATGAAATACAGAAATCTAATTTACATAAGTATTCACACCCCTGAGTCAATACATGTTAGAATCACCTTTGGTATCAATTACAGCTGTGAGTCTTTCTAAGAGCTTTTCACACTTGAATTGTACAATATTTGCACATTATTCTTTAAACAATTCTTCAAAGTCTGTGAAGTTGGTTGTTGATCATTGCGAGACAGCCATTTTCAAGTCTTGCCATAGATTTTAAAGCCGATTTAAGTCAAAACTGTAACTAGGCAACTACAGTGTATATTTGGGCTTATRTTTTAGGTTATTGTCCTGCTGAAGGTTGAATTTGTCTCCCAGCGCCTGGTGGAAAGCAGACTGAACCAGGTTTTCCTCTAGGAATTTGCCTGTGCTTAGCTCTATTCCGTTTCTCTTTATCCTAACAAAAACTCCTAGTCCTTGCGAATGGCGGCAGCCACCACTAGGCGTGAAAATATTAAGAGTGGTACAACAGTGATCTGTTGTGTTGGATTTTCCCCAAACATAAAGATAATTTCTTTGCCACATTTTTTTGCAGTTTTACTTTAGTGCCTTATTGCAAACAGGATAGATGTTTGGGAATATTTTTTATTCAGTACAGGCTTCCTTCTTTTGACTCTGTTATTTAGGTACGTATTGTGGAGTAACTACAATGGTGTTAATCCATCCTCAGTTCTCTTCTATCACAGCCATTAAACTCTGTAACTGTTTTCAACTCAACATTGGTGAAATCCCTGAGCAGTTTCCTTCCTCTCCTGCAACTAAGTTAGGTAGGAGGCCTGTATCTTTGTAGTGATTGGATGTATTGATACACCATCCAAGTGTAATTAATAACTTCACCATGCTCAAAGAGATATTTAATGTCTTTTTTTTGTTGCCGTTCTTTGCGAGGCATTGGAAAACCTCCCTGGTCTTTGTGGTCGAATCTGTGTTTGAAATTCACTGCTGCACCGAGGGACCTTACAGATAATTGAGATGAGGTAGTCATTCGAAAAATCATGTCCATGCAATTTATAATGTGACTTGTTAAGCAAATGGTTACTCCTGAATTTATTTAAGTTTGCCATAACAAAGAGGTTGAATACTTATTGACTCAAGACATTTCAGCTTTGAAGTATTCAGACCCTTTTACTTTTTCCACATTTTGTTACATTGCAGCCTTATTCTAAAATGGATTAAATACATATATTTTTCCTCCTCAATCTACACACAATACCCCATAATGACAATGTGAAAAGAGGTTTTTATACAAATGTGCCCAACAATGTTTGTACCCTGTTTTGTGCTGCTGCCATGTTGTGTTGCTACCATGTTGTTGGCATGTTGTGTTGCTACCATGCTGTGTTGTCATGTGTTGCTGCCATGCTATGTTGTTGTCTTAATCTCTCTTTATGTAGTGATGTCTCTCTTGTCATGATGTGTGTTTTGTCCTATATTTTTATTTAATTTATTTCTAATCCCAGCCCCCATCTCCGCAGGAGGCCTTTTGCCTTTTGTAAGGCTGTCATTGAAATAAGAATTTGTTCTTAACTGATTTGCCTAGTTAAATAAAGGTTAAATAAATTAAACAAAGGACAAAAGAATGTACGTAAGCATTCAGACCCTGAATACTACATGCTATGAGACTCGAAATTGAACTCAGGTACATCCTGTTTCCATTGATCATCCTTGACATGTTTATACAACTTGATTGGAGTCCACTTGTGGTAAATTTAATTGATTTGACATGATTTGGAAAGGCACACACCAGTCTATATAAATTCCCACAGTTGACAGTGCATGTCAGAGCAAATACCAAGCCATGAAGTCGAAAGAATTGTCCATAGAGCTCCGAGAGAGGATTGTGTCGAGGCACAGATCTGGGGAAGGACACCAAAACATTTCTGCAGCATTGAAGGTCCACAAGAACACAGTGGCCTCCATCATTCTTAAATGGAAGAAGTCTGAAACCACCTAGACTCTTCCCAGAACTGGTCGCCCGGCCAAACTGAGAAATTGGAGGAGAAGGGCCTTGGTCAGGGAGGTGACCAAGAACCCAATGGATACTCTGAAGGAGCTTGAGAGTTCCTCTGTGGAGATGGGAGAGTCTTCCAGAGGGATAAACATCTCTGCAGCACTCCATCAATCATGCCTTTATGGTAGAGTGGCCAGACGGAAGCCACTCCTCAGTAAAAGCACATGACAGCCCGCTTGGAGTTTGCCAAAGGCACCTAAAGTCTCTCAAACCATGAGAAAGAAGATTCTCTGGTCTGATGAAATCAAGAATGAACTCTTTGGCCTTAATGCCAATTGTCACGTCTGACGGAAACCTGGCACCATCCCTACGGTGAAGCATGATGGTGGCAGCATCATGCTGTGGGGATGTTTTTCAGCGACAGGGACTGGGAGACTAGTCAGGATCGAGGGAAAGATGAGCGGAGCAAACTACAGAGAGATCCTTAATAAAAACTTGCTCCAGAGCGCTCAGGACCTTAGTCTGGGGCAAAGGTTCACCTTCCAACAGGACAACGACCCTAAGCACACAGCCAAGACAACACAGGAGTGGCTTCGGGACAAGTCTCTGAATGTCCTTGAGTGGCCCAGCCAGAGGCCGGACTTGAAACAGATTGAACATCTCTGTAGAGACCTGAAAATATCTCTGCAGCAACGCACCCCATCCAACCCGATAAAGCTTGAGAGGATCTGTAGAGAAGAATGGGAGAAACTCCCTAAATACAGATGTGCCAAGCTTGTAGCGTCATACCCAAGAAGACTCGAGGCTGTAATCACTACCAAAGTTGCTTCAACAAAGTACTGAGTAATGGTTCTGAATAGTTATTTAAATGTGATATTTCAGCTTTGCTAAAATGTCTAAAAAACTGTTTTTTCTTTGTAATTATGGGTTATTGTGTGTAGATTGATGAGAGGAATAAAACTATTTAATCAATTTTAGAATAAGGCTGTAACGTAACAAAATGCTGAAAAAGTCAAGGGGTCTGAATACTTCCTGAATGCACTTTAATTCCACTTTGACATTATGGGGTATTGTGTATAGGCCTGTGACACAAAATCTCTATTTAAAACATTTGGAAAAAGTCAAGAGGTTTGAATACTTTCTCAAGGCACTGTCATGACCTGGCCCTTTTTGGGTATAGCTAGTGGCTTCCCCTCTCTCTCTCGCTCTCTCCTACACCTAGGTTCTGTTATCTCAGGTCATACATTCCTGGAGGAGACTCTCTTCCCCTGGCCATACAGAAAGAGACACATAGAGAGAACAAAGGATTTCACATGGCGAACTCCTAAATCCCCAAAATGAGGATTTGATACAAAATGTCCACTTGTGAGGAGGTGGGAATGGTCCGTGGACACTTAAGGGACGGGTATGACGAGTGTGTTTCCTGTCCTCTTTGAGGTCACCAAATGAATAACTATATCTCTGAATATGTACATTTCTCAATTATGGGGTTTGCATCTAATTCTTGTATAAAATGAATGAGTAAAGATGAAACTATTTGTGAAATGATGTAAGGTGATGTTGAACTTTCAATGAAAGAGAATTGTATTCCCTTTGTATTCCCGTGAGCACAGACATGATCTGGCGTCATGGAACAGCCCTTTTCTACTGTTACGAATAAAAAACCCTCCTGAGGAAATCCTCTTTAGACCACGTGTACCTCGATGGACACCGAGGGGGCACAGGTTAAGTTTAGAACACAAAAATATCAGTGTCCGCTAAGGTTGCAATGGTTGTTGAATTCCTAACCATGCCACGTGGAGCATTGGCTACACGGGTGGAAATGGTTAAACTCTGAGACTATCGATCCCGACAGAATAAGAGCAAATCTTAGATACTAATTACTAACCTGCAACTAGAAATTATGTCAACCTGGGATGCGAAGACCGACAACCGCCAAATCATCTATTCCATGAGAACATTTCTGAATGGTACTCTGAAGTAACCATTCTAACCACAAAAGACTGATCTTCAGGGAAGCAGAGAGAGAGACGATGATGAACTGACTCTCCAACAGAGATCATGACGACACACTGGGCGTAAATATATATTGATTGCAATTATTCCTGAATTAGTGAGCGTTCATGTGCAAAGGATTAGCATTTCAATTATAATAATTATCAACTGTGTAGTGACTCCTTTTGTTCTTACCCGCCTTTTCAGTCCACACCCACTTACAAATCTAGTTGTAAACGCCCCTATGAGAACAGTGAGGAGCAGACAGGCCCCTAGACGGGGATAATCTTAGAACACATCTAAGATATTACTGAGGTGTACCACACTGGTCGTAGAAGAAGTCCAGTGGACTTCCACCTCAAACAAATGGCAAAAAATATATATAAATAGTCATGCCTTGCCATGTGTAGGTTCAACTACAATACAACTAATTAAATGCTCTAATCATGTGTTCCGGTAGGATAATATTTCAGAATAAATCAGTAGGATAACTGGTCCCCTTGAGTACCAGTACCAATGCCAGCAACAGTCAGTCCAGCTACAATCAATAAGAAGGTTAGAGACCTAACCAATCAAATTACCCTTGTCAACAGCGAGTTAGTAGTCACTCAGAGTGCAACATGGGGAAGGGAATCTCCAGAGCACACTTCCAATGGTTAACACACATGCCACTAATAAATAGAACCCTCCATTGAGGAGGAAAATTATTAGAAGTCATGAACCATGATCACACCACTTACGACTGGTCCAATCCACTTCCGTCGTGAGGTTAGTTCCTCCGTGGATAACATAGCTATGAAATAGACTTCATACCTAGCGCCACTACAATAGTGGAAGACACAGTGACTTGTAGTAAAACCACTACAGACTCCCTCAACACCAATTCTGACTGACCTCCAGGCATTGACCTGAAAATTACCTGATTACGTCAGACTCATTCTGAACAAGTTGTAATCTGCCAGGATACTTGGTTTTCTTCCCTTGACATCCACGCTAGTGTGTAAGCATAAACGCACATGCACAACGGAACATCCAATTAGGATTTACGCAAGGATCACTTAAGGGTCCGGGCAAAATACCAGCCTTAGTAAAGTTGAACATTTACTTTGAGGCCTTTGACTCTACAGTTACATTACTCACCAGTTTTCTTTCCAGAAGACCAGAAGTCATCCCTGTAGACTCCCCAAGACTAGTGCCTTACAGCTGTAGACTTATCATACAGTTATCAACTTAGGATAGGGCCTAAGCAACACACCAAGTAGGAAAACCCTAGATATGACATTAGAGACAATGCCATGATTGTCATTTTGCCAGGACATTGGACATATATAGAAGAAAGTCCAATTAAATGATTTTGGTGTGAGAACTATATTTTGTATATATTTTGTTTATGCTTTCATTCCTTTTCGGTTCAGTTCCTTTGACACTTAGGAAGGGATAGAGCCATAAACAAAGTCCCCTACAAACCATCACTTAGTACCACAACGCCGCTCATTGGGGAATGAATGTGAATATATATATATATAATATATATATGTATATATGTATATATATATATATATACAGTGGGGAGAACAAGTATTTGATACACTGCCGATTTTGCAGGTTTTCCTACTTACAAAGCATGTAGAGGCTGTAATTTTTATCATAGGTACACTTCAACTGTGAGAGACGGAATCTAAAAAAAAATCCAGAAAATCACATTGTATGATTTTTAAGTAATTCATTTGCATTTTATTGCATGACATAAGTATTTGATCACCTACCAACCAGTAAGAATTCGTCTCTCACAGACCTGTTAGTTTTTCTTTAAGAAGCCCTCCTGTTCTCCACTCATTACCTGTATTAACTGCACCTGTTTGAACTCGTTACCTGTATAAAACACCTGTCCACACACTCAATCAAACAGACTCCAACCTCTCCACAATGGCCAAGACCAGAGAGCTGTGTAAGGACATCAGGGATAAAATTGTAGACCTGCACAAGGCTGGGATGGGCTACAGGACAATAGGCAAGCAGCTTGGTGAGAAGGCAACAACTGTTGGTGCAATTATTAAAAATAGAAGAAAATAGAAGAAGTTCAAGATGATGGTCAATCACCCTCGGTCTGGGGCTCCATGCAAGATCTCACCTCGTGGGGCATCAATGATCATGAGGAAGGTGAGGGATCAGCCCAGAACTACACGGCAGGACCTGGTCAATGACCTGAAGAGACTGGGACCACAGTCTCAAAGAAAACCATTAGTAACACACTACGCCTTCATGGATTAAAATCCTGCAGCGCACACAAGGTCCCCCTGCTCAAGCAGGCGCATGTCCAGGCCCGTCTGAAGTTTGCCAATGACCATCTGGATGATCCAGAGGAGGAATGGGAGAAGGTCATGTGGTCTGATGATTCAAAAATAGAGCTTTTTGGTCTAAACTCCACTCGCCGTGTTTGGAGGAAGAAGAAGGATGAGTACAACCCCAAGAACACCATCCCAACCGTGAAGCATGGAGGTGGAAACATCATTCTTTGGGATGCTTTTCTGCAAAGGGGACAGGACGACTGCACCGTATTGAGGGGAGGATGGATGGGGCCATGTATTGCGAGATCTTAGCCAACAACCTCCTTCCCTCAGTAAGAGCATTGATGATGGGTCGTGGCTGGGTCTTCCAGCATGACAACGACCCGAAACACACAGCCAGGGCAACTAAGGAGTGGCTCCGTAAGAAGTATCTCAAGGTCCTGGAGTGGCCTAGCCAGTCTCCAGACCTGAACCCAATAGAAAATCTTTGAGGGAGCTGAAAGTCCGTATTGCCCAGCGACAGCCCCGAAACCTGAAGGATCTGGAGAAGGTCTGTATGGAGGAGTGGGCCAAAATCCCTGCTGCAGTGTGTGCAACCTGGTCAAGAACTACAGGAAACGTATGATCTCTGTAATTGCAAACAAAGGATTCTGTACCAAATATTAAGTTCTGCTTTTCTGATGTATCAAATACTTATGTCATGCAATAAAATGCGAATTAATTACTTAAAAATCATACAATGTGATTTTCGGGATTTTTGTTTTAGATTCCGTCTCTCACAGTTGAAGTGTACCTATGATAAAAATTACAGACCTCTACATGCTTGTAAGTAGAAAATCGGCAAAATCGGCAGTGTATCAAATACTTGTTCTCCCCACTGTATATATACAGTATATCACAAAAGTGAGTACACCCCTCACATTTTTGTAAATATTTGAGTATATCTTTTCATGTGACAACACTGAAGAAATGACCTTACAATGTAAGGTAGTGAGTGTACAGCTTGTATAACAGTGTAAATTTGCTGTCCCTCAAAATAACTCAACACACAGCCATTAATGTCTAAACCGCTGGCAACTAAAGTGAGTACACCCCTAAGTGGAAATGGCCAAATTGGGCCCAAAGTGTCAATATTTTGTGTGGCCACCATCATTTTCCAGCACTGCCTTAACCTTCTTAGGCATGGAGTTCACCAGAGCTTCACAGGTTGCCACTGGAGTCCTCTTCCACTCCTCCATGATGACATCACGGAGCTGGTGGATGTTAGAGACCTTGCACGCCTCCACCTTCCGTTTGAGGATGCCCCACAGATGCTCAATAGGGTTTAGGTCTGGAGACATGCTTGGCCAGTCCATCACCTTTACCCTCAGCTTCTTTAGCAAGGCAGTGGTCGTCTTGGAGGTGTGTTTGGGGTCGTTATCATGTTGGAATACTGCCCTGCGGCCCAGTTTTCGAAGGGAGGGGATCATGCTCTGCTTCAGTATGTCACAGTACATGTTGGCGTTCATGGTTCCCTCAATGAACTGTAGCTCCCCAGTGCCGGCAGCACTCATGCAGCCCCAGACCATGACACTCCCACCACCATGCTTGACGGTAGGCAAGACACACTTGTCTTTCTACTCCTCACCTGGTTGCCGCCACACACGCTTGACACCATCTGAGCCAAATAAGTTTATCTTGGTCTCATCAGACCACAGGACATGGTTCCAGTAATCCATGTCCTTAGTCTGCTTGTCCTCAGCAAACTGTTTGCGGGCTATCTTGTGCATCATCTTTAGAAGAGGCTTCCTTCTAGGACGACAGCCATGCAGACCAATTTGATGCAGTGTATGGCGTATGGTCTGAGCACTGACAGGCTGACCCCCCACCCCTTCAACCTCTGCAGCAATGCTGGCAGCACTCATACTTCTATTTCCCAAAGACAACCTCTGGATATGAYGCTGAGCACRTGCACTCAACTTCTTTGGTCGACCATGGCSAGGCCTGTTYTGAGTGGAACCTGTCCAGTTAAACCGCTATATGGTCTTGGCCACYGTGCTGCAGCTCAATTTCAGGGTCTTGGCAATCTTCTTATAGCCCAGGCCATCTTTATGTAGAGCAACAATTCTTTTTTTCAGATCCTCAGAGAGTTCTTTGCCATGAGGTGCCATGTTGAACTTCCAGTGACCAGTCWGTATGAGGGAGTGTGAGAGCGATGATACCAAATTTAACACACCWGCTCCCCATTCACACCTGAGACCTTGTAACACTAACGAGTCACATGACACCGGGGAGGGAAATGGCTAATTGGGCCCAATTTGGACATTTTCACTTAGGGGTGTACTCACTTTTGTTGCCAGCGGTTTAGACATTAATGGCTGTGTGTTGAGTTATTTTGAGGGGACAGCAAATTTACACTGTTATACAAGCTGTACACTCACTACCTTACATTGTAGCAAAGTGTCATTTCTTCAGTGTTGTCACATGAAAAGATATACTCAAATATTTACAAAAATGTGAGGGGTGATATACTGTATATATATTGTGAGTGTGTGTGCGTTGTTAACATCTGCCTAAGGTACTGCCCTGATCTTCCAGTCTGGACGACCAGACGACGAGTCCGGAACGGCGATCCCAAATCCGGACACCCCCGGCTTATCCTTGTGGCAGCCTGCCCCGCTGTCAGAGAGCCTACCAAGGTAAACCACCAGAGGGGGGGACCGCAATGGCGATCACCAACCAGGACATCACCTGGCCATTCCTGTGGTACTTTGCAGCTTCCAGGAAACCTACTAAGGTAAACCACTAGAGGGGGACCGCAACGGCAATCACCAACCAGACATCAACTGCCCATCCTTGTGTTGGACTGCCCCGCTTTCAGAGAGCCTACCAAGTTCAACCACCAGAGGGGGACTGCAACGATGATCTACAAACAGGACATCACGTGGTCATTATTTTTATGTTGATTTGTAACTTGCAGAATAATCACAAGATCCGGGGGGGACTGTCATGACGTGGCCCTTTATGGGTATAGCTAGTGGCTTCCCTCTCTCTCTCTCTCTCTCTCTCTCTCCCCTACACCCAGATTCTGTTATCTCAGGTCATAAATTCCTGGAGGAGACTCTCTCCCCCTGGCCATGCAGAAAGAGACACATAGAGAAAACCGAGAATTTCACATGGCAAACTCCTAAATCGCCAAAATGAGGATTTGATACAAAAGGTCCACTTGTGAGAAGGTGGGAATGGTCCGTGGACACTTAAGGGACGCATATGACGAGTGTGTTTCATTTGGTGACCTCAGAGAGGACAGGAAACTCACATGACTTTATCTCTGAATATGTACATTTCTCAATTATGGGGTTTGCATCTAATTCTTGTATAAAATGAATGAGTAAAGATGAAACTATTTGTGAAATTATGTAACGTACCTTTGTCCACCAAGCCGTCATATTGGCTTAGCCCACTAAGGAACCTCCCCCATCATTTCCTTGTAACCATATCTACTGTGTTGTTTGTTTATGCATTTCTGTGATTATTTAGTTAGTAAATAAATGATTAAGACAATTGCTGTATGGATGATTCATAGTAAAGGTTGGGTTTGTGCAGATAATCAACAATTTACGACGTTTGGAATGAGACTAACGTGAGGCTAGCCTTAGCTACGTATTTATAGCCTAATATAGGCACGTTTATTTGTGTTCTGAGAAAATGTGAATGGGATCAAATTTGGTTTAATAGTATGTGAGATTTTGAAAATCAATTATACTTTAAATGTCCGGATGTCATACGCATTTTGGCTTTGACAACAGCTGATGAATTAGATATGGGGCCGAAATCAACGAATAGCGGAAAACAATGCAATCGCGCGTGACGCATTCTCAGTATGCGAAAAATCTATATGCTTTAAATGCCAATATCTTATACTCATTTTGGCTTTTCATTCATTAGAATTCGCTGCACACTTTTCGGGAATTTCACAGCCGCAATGCATTGGAGGGGGGGGGGGGGGGGCTGCGAGTTGTAGATCTCTTCAATGAAACAACTTGGAAGATGGAGATTACCGAAGATTCTGCGGTGGTGTTCAAATGTAAGTCATTTTTGTTCTCCTTAAAATTATCACTACCATTTAATCATAACGTTACAGCTTTGAAAACAGATCTACAGCCTGCTGCCTTTAGCTAGCTACGTGCTTTAGAAGGACTAGAAGGTATAACTGTTTGAACAGTAATGTTAGATACAGAGTTACTTGCATGCTGTTGAGCGACAACTTCATGTACTGAACAAAAATATAAACGCATGTAAAGTGCTGGTGCTGTGTTTCATGAGCTGAAATAAAAGATCCCAGAAATGTTCCGTAAGCACAAAAAGCTTATTGCTCTCCAATTTTGTGCACACATTTGTTTACATCCCTGTTAATGAGCATTTCTCATTTGCCAAGATAATCCATCCACCTGACTGGTGTGGCATATCAAAAAGCTGATTAAACAGCATGATCATTACACAGGTGCACCTTGTGTTGGGGACAATAAAAGGACACACAACACATTGCCACAGGTGTCTCAAGTTTTGAGGGAGCCTGCTATTGGCATGCTGACTGCAGGAATGTCCACCAGAGCTGTTGCCAGATAATTTAATGTTAATTTCTCTACCATAAGCTGTTTTAGAGAATTTGGCGGCACGTCCAACCGGCCTCAAATCCGCAGACCACGTGTAACCACGCCAGCCCAGGACCTCCACACCTCCACCTGTGGGATTGTCTGAGACCAGCCCTTCGGACAGCTGATGAAACGGAGGAGTATTTCTGTCTGTAATAAAAAAAAACTCATTCTGATTGGCTGAGCCTGGCTCCCCAGTGGGTGGGCTTGAATTCCAAGTGGGTGGGCCTGTGCCCTCCCCTCTGTGCCCCTGCCCAGTCATGTGAAATCCATAGATTAGGGCATAATTTATTTATTTAAATTGACTGATTTCCTTATATGAACTGTAACTCAGTAAAATTGTTGAAATTGCTGCAAGTTGCGTTTGTATTTTTGTTCAGTATAGTTAACATTAGCCTAGTTAGCTAGCTAGCTAGCTACTTGTAAATACTAGGGCTGTCACACCCTGATCTGTTTCACCTGTCTTGTGCTTGTCTCAACCTCCCTCCAGTTGTCGCCCATTTCCCCCATTATCCCCTGTGCATTTATACCTGTGTTTTCTGTTTGTCTGTGGCCAGTTCATCTTCTCTCGTCAAGCCTACCAACATGTTTTTCCGTACGCCTGTTCTCTGTAATCCCTGTTTTCTAGTTATTCCGGTTTTGACCATTCTACCTGCCCTGACCCTGAGCCTTCCTGCCGTTCTGTACTTTACAGACTCTGCCCTGGATTACGGACCTCTGCCTGCCCTTGACCTGTCGTTTGCCTGCCCCATGTTTTGTTAATAAAACTTATGTGATTCGAACTGTCTGCATCTGGGTCTAATCCTGAGTTCTGATATTATGAACTGGCCATGACTGATCCAGCAGACTCGGACCAGCTCCGCAATGCCGTCTTCTCCCATGAAGCTACCATTGGAAACACGGGGAGTTACTTCGAGGTCTTATGGAAGGATTCCAGACCTTAGCAGAACGCCATGACCATGCCTTGAATACATTGCTGGAGCAATTCCGCAGATTGTCTGTTAGGCAGCCAGCCACGACAGTAACCTCCCAGCGATCAGTAACCCCGCTGTCAGCAACGTGTCTCCCCAGACCTCCCCGGCTTCCCGAGAACCCCGCTTCCCACCTCCGGAACGCTTCGCTGGAGAGTCAGGAACCTGTCGAGCATTTCTCTCCTAGTGTTCCCTCATCTTCGAGCTGCAGCCCTCGTCCTTTCCCTTGGATCATCTGTAAATAGTCCACCCAACTACCTCATCCCCATAGTGTTATTTATTTTTTGCTCCTTTTTCACCCCAGTATCTCTACTTGCACATTCATCTTCTGCACATTAATCACTCCAGTGTTTAATTGCTAAATTGTAATTATTTTGCAACTATGGCCTATTTATTGTCTTACCTCCCTAATCTTACTAGATTTGCACACACTGTATATAGACTTTTCTATTGTGTTATTGACTGTAAGTTTGTTTATCCCATGTGTAACTCAGTGTTGTTTGTGTTGCACTGCTTTGCTTTATCTTGGCCAGGTCGCAGTTGTAATTGAGAACCTGTTCTCAACTGGCCTAGCTAGTTAAATAAAGGTTAAAGAAAAAAATTACCAGGCTCATCAATAGGTACGAGTACTCTGGTCGGCCATATGGATCATTTTCCTTCTCCCCTTACTTGTATCCCTCTCCATGCTGTCCTGCGGTGGGCCGACCAGTCAAAATCTCTCCGTGTACTCATTGACTCTGGGGCCGATGAGAGTTTCATGGACACTACCCTGGTGTCAAAGCTGGGCATCCCTACTCATGACCCTGTCTCCCATCGGACCATGGCCTTTGTTCGACAACGCTTTTGTTGGCCCACCATGGTCCCTAACATCTCCGCGTTCATCGCCGCCTGCACTGTCAGTGCTCAGAATAAGACTCCTCGGCAAGCTCCGGCTGGCCTCCTTCAACCACTTCCTGGCCCTCACTGTCCCTGGTCACATATATCTCTGGACTTCGTCACTGGTCTCCCTCCGTCTGATGACAACACCACTATCCTTACGATGGTGGACAGGTTTTCCAAAGCCGCCCTTTTCATTCCCCTCCCCAAGCTACCCTCAGCCAAGGAGACATCCTAGCTCATGGTGCAGCATGTCTTCTGGATCCATGGACTTCCGGTGGACATGGTCTCTCGTCCTGGTTTTGGAAAACGTTCTTCACATTTTTTGGGTCATCAGCCAGCCTGTTCTCTGGGTTTCACCCCCAGTCTAAGGGCCAGTCGGAGCGAGCCAATCAGGACCTGGAGACGAATCTTCGCTGCCTCGTCTTTGCCAAACCTACCACCTGGAGCCAGCAACTTGTGTGGGTGGAATACGCCCGCAACACCCTCTCCTGCTCAGCCACTGGTCTCTCGCCTTTCGAGTATTTTCGATGGGTTATCAGCCCCYGCTCTTCCCTGAGCAAGAGGAAGAGGTGAACATACCCTTGGCCCAGATGTTTGTTCGCTGCTGTCGCCTTACCTGGAAGAGAGCCCAGTCTGCTCTTCTCAAGACCACCTCCAGGTATAGACGGCAGACCGGACCCCGGCTCCCTGCTATCATCTCGGGCAGAGGGTATGGCTGTCCACTCGGGATCTGCCCCTCCTGGTGGAGTCCCACAAACTTTCCCCCCGTTTTATCTGCCCTTTCCCCATCTCTAAGATTCTTATCCCCTCTGCTGTTCGTCTTCTGTTTCCCCGCACCCTCTGTATGCATAACACTTTTAACTTTTACTGCCTCAGAAACCCGGATCNNNNTAGCATCTAAATATCATTAAATCACAAGTCCAAGACACCAGATGAAAGATACACTTCTTGTGAATCTAGCCACCATTTCTGATTTTTACAATGTTTTACAGGGAAGACACAATATGTAAATCTATTAGCTAACCACGTTAGCAAAAGACACAATTTTTTTTACTCCACTATTTTTCCACTCCATCACTAGCTATCACCAATTCGACCAAATAAAGAAATAAATAGCCACTAACCAAGAAAAAACCTCATCAGATGACAGTCTGATAACATATTTATTGTATAGCATAGGTTTTGTTAGAAAAATGTGCATATTTCAGGTATAAATCATAGTTTGCCATTGCAGCCACCATCACAAATCTCCCCAAAGCGACTAGAATTACTACAGAGAGCAACGTGTATTACCAATTTACTCATCATAAAACATTTCAAAAAAATAGACAAAGCATAGCAATGGAAAGACACAGATCTTGTGAATTCAGACAATATTTCAGATTTTCTAAGCGTTTTACAGCGAAAACACAATAAATCGTTATATTAGCATACCACATGTGCAAACGTTACCCCAGCATGAATTCAAGGCAACGGGAGCGATAACGTTATCATCACCAAAATATATTAATTTTTTCACTAACCTTCTCAGAATTCTTCCGATGACACTCCTGTAACATCATATTACAAMATACATATAGAGTTTGTTCGAAAATGTGCATATTTAGCCACAAAAAAACGTGGTTATACAATGAGAATAGTAGCAAAACTGGCCTGAAAATGTCGGGCGCCATCTTTGAGAGTGATCTAGTCTAATCGATAACTAATCATAAACTTGACWAAAAAATACAGGGTTGACAGGAATCGAAAGACAAATTAGTTCTTAATGCAATCGCTGAATTAMATTTCTAAAAYYATCCTTACTGTGCAATACCGGGTCCGCCAAAGCGAAGCTACACAAAACAAAATGGCGATATATGCGTTTAACTTTTTTCAACAGAACAGCGATTTATCATCATAAATAGTTCTTACTATGAGCTGTTCTTCCATCAGAATCTTGGGCAATGTATCCTTTCTCCGGTCTAATCGTCTTTTGGTCGAAAGATGTCCTCTTGTCCCGTCGAAATGGCCACTAACGTTCGGTATGTACAGGAAAAGTGCCCAGCTCATGGAAGGACGTCACAAATAAATGCCTCAAAATCGCACTAAACGGATATAAATTGCTATAAAACGGTTTAAATTAACTACCTTATGATGTTTTTAACACCTATAACGGGTAAAAACATGACCGGCGAAATATTACTGGCTAAACCAAGGCTTGGAAAGAGCCCAGTCCGACGTCCACCGTGCGTCGAGCCCAGGGTCCGAAAGAAAGCTCCTTCCGGTCTTTGGTGTTTTATACAGGCCCTGATTGCGCAATAGACTCCATTCAAATTGTCACCACTCACTGACATCTAGAGGAAGGCGTAGGCAGTGTTTGTATCCTCATAGCATTCACAGGGACATTAAAACTGACCTGGGACCAGAGGCCAAGATTTCTGAAATCTCACTCCCTGTCAGGAAAAGTTCTGTAGAATGAGTTCTGTTCCACTCAGAGACATAATTCCAACGGTTATAGAAACTAGAGAGTGTTTTCTATCCAATAATAACAATAATATGCATATTGTACGAGCAAGAATTGAGTACTAGGCAGTTTAATTTGGCAATGTCAAAAAAAAAAAGTGCTAACAGCTCCCCCTATTGTTAATGTATCAAGGATTAAACCTCTGTCTCACAGCCCTCTGTCTCATCTTTCTGTCTGCATCTGGGTCTTATAAGGGCTTGTGTTCAAACTGTTACAGGGTCTGATGACAATACCAGGCATTTAATTCAGTGGTGAACACATCTCTGTGCTAGAGGCGTCACTACAGACCCTGGTTTGATACCGGGCTGTATCACAACCGGCCGTGATCGGGAGTCCATTAGGGCGGCGCACAATTGGCCCAGCGTCATCCGGGTTAGGGGAGGGTTTGGCCGGGGTAGGCCGTCATTGTAAATAAGAATTTGTTCATTAACTGACTTGCCTAATTAAATAAAGGTTAAAAAAAAGATGGAGAGGGACAGTTCATGGCTTGATCAGAGGAAGGTGGTTGGGGAAATGGTTGATGAAGATGAAGTCTTGTGACCTTGTAGAGGGCTAGCAACTCTGGGGACCAGCCCGAGTCATGTAGCCACTGGACTTTTCAGCTGTGTAGTGGCTGATTCAAATCATCTGAAATAACATGCTCCAACTCGGAATTACAAGTCAAGAAACTTGGGCATCATCCTAGAGCTCCAGTTTCTTTGACCTGAAGATTACAGACATTATGATTTTTCCAAATCTGAGCTCATTTTGTTTCCAAATTCCCAGTTGTAATGTGAAAAACATATTAGTTTTGTAGGATCTACTATCGACATTGTACATTTTATTTGGTGGTGGGGATGGGCTTCCATAGTTTTACTTGGCTCAGTGCAGCCGGCAATTTCAGAATGTAAATGGCTGTTACTGCAACTTCAAGTAAAAACTCAATAAAACAAGTCTCAAATATTAGGAAAATGTCTGTACAAAATCTTTCTCTGCTATTACCATACTGTCGGAGTGTTGGGCCTAATGAGACAATTCTGTTCTCACTGCCCTGCTCAGAGGGGGGCAACTGTCGGGAGCATGTCAAGCGCTACTTCCGGAGGTAGCGGTAGAGACGTAACAAGTTCGCAAGTTCACATGATTAAAAAAGGTATAGCTGAGGGTATTCTCTCGAAACTTCTAGATAATCTGTCATAGTGTGAAAAAGGTCATGACAAATAGGAGTCAGAGGAGAAAAAAAGTGAGAGAGAAACAGTGAAACCTAGAGAGAGGTAGATAAGTTAAGTCAAACCCCATGACTTTCAGTGAGTATGCAGCAGACTGGTCTAATTGGCTGAATTAGTTGTCTAGGTCACATTTAGTTTTTTTGCCCAAGCACTACACAGCTGATTCAAATAATCGAAGCTTGATGATGAGTTGGTTATTTTAAATCAGCTGTGTAGTGCTTGGACATTAAACAAAAAACGGGCACCCGGGGACTGCCACGCATAAGAAATATCAGCACGTGCAGAGAAGCATGAGATTGAACTTCACTCAACTTTCTAGCGTTTTCCCCATTAGTTAACACTATCAACGTTTCCCTTTACTGTGGGAATTGTGATCGAATCAACGCAATATTAGCCACTTTCAAGACAACATACTGAAACAAAATGAACTATGCAAGACTTAGTATTCAAAACTAATTATATAASAGATTTTGTTGTAGGCAGAACGCATCGGAGTAGGATTCTATTGCATTGACAGGCACGACTCAAGCACCTACTCTACAAAGACCGGTGCACCATAACCAATTAGCGCTCCAGTAGGCCTATATAAAAATAGACCATTGTATGGATATGCCATTCACTTTGAACTGGACTGTTTTTACAGCATCAGCGGTCGTCAGTAGATAGTCTTGTTTTGAGATTTACCCAGTACTGCACACATTGTTACTTACAAAGTGCATCAAACATGATTTAGACCTTGTTTGTCAAACTGTTTATAACTGTATTTCATGGTTGCAACTTGCTGAAAATTGTCCACAGTGTTCCTATCATCTCAACTACCCAGTACTGCACACATTTTTACATACAAAGTGCATCAAACATGATTTAGACCTTGTTTAATGAGTTATTAGCCCAGTTATAGATAATTTGTAGTCAGCAGTGGGGAAGAGATTGATTCCTACAAGAGAACAAAGCGTGTGCATTTCTAGACATTCTAGAGAGCAAGTCAGGTAAAGAGCTTTTTTTTGTCTTAAAAGGGCAGTGTTATATTTTGAGACAGGCTTGAATAAGCTAAGTAGCCAACATGCAGAGGGTAGTATGCTTAGTCTGCTTCTCTGTAATAATGGTATGGGARTAATAATGCATTTTATTTTGTAAAGTATTTATTTTGCATCAAACAACACAACAACATTTTCAGTCACCTCGTTGTCTGAAGGACAGGTGGATAAACAGGTTAATGTCAAGCCCTGCGTGTTTTTGGAATGTAGGCCTACATTGAACACATTGGCTGCTACTGTAGGCTGAAAAATAGAACAGCTATTTCCATGTTAAAATGTTATTGGATGCATTTTCTCCATTGTTTTTGATGGTAGGCCACTCTGTTAGGCCTACATTACAATCAAATTGCCACAGTAGCCTACTTGACCACTGTTAAAACTAACTTAAAGCGGGTACAGCCTCAGTATTCACAGTGAACGTGTGCCGGAAGTTTGCACTCAGCAGACCTGAAATTTGCTCAGTGATGAAAACAATTACAGGGAACATTGCTTCAGGGCATTTCTATTGAACTAAACTAACTCACCTCTGTCCTCATAGCTGAAATACTGGCCTTTCTTAGTTAGCCAGCTGACCGAAACCTTACCTTGGGGAGGTGGCAGGCATTGTGTGTGGGGTGGTCGGGGGGCTGCGTGAGGGAGATTTGGGCTGTGACTGACAAAGTGTTTACGAGCAACATTACTACACCAAATATGTTCTCTACATCCTCTTCTCCCTGTGACGCAATAATTATGGAAAAGTACCCATCCAAAGTCTCAGATGTCCAAGTGTACTTAAGGTTTTATTAATAGTAACTATTAATAACCAATGTATTACCTATTCGTTCTGCTTTTCTAATTTCTAACAACCAATAAATGGCACACTCACGTATAGTTGTACATTTGAATAAATTCTATAATCCTCTGTGCATTTTCAGTAAAACCAAAACATGCCATAAAGAAAATGAGCACTTCTGGAACCAGTAGAGTGTGGAGCTTCACCAAGGTTTATTTACATGCGCACCATTTGTTATACAAACTAGATTACAATTCAAAATGGAATACACAGGAAAAATACCCACTAACATCAACATCGTCGAGAAGAAGCGAGTGTACTACAGGGGTCAAAGAGCAGCGGTCATAGGTGACTGCATGGCAGGTGAGGGGTGGGGCTAACGATGTGCAGAAGGTTCTAGGATCAAGAAGAGCTTGGAAGAACGGGGGGCTCGTGTCATGACTGAAAGAGTAACTAGTGGCACTTCTGTCTTTTTATTCTGGACATGGGGGTAATTATTATTATATTTAACCTTTCTTTAACTAGGCAAGTCAGTTAAGAACAAATTCTTATTTACAATGACGGCCTACCCCGGCCAAACGCAGACGACGCGGTGCCAATTGTGCGCCGCTCCATGCGACTCCCAATCACGGCAGGATGTGATACAGCCTGGTAATACTGGGTGTGGATGGCATGTGCCATCATTATGGGGCTAAACGCAGTAGCAAAGAATGCATTTGTGGAACATCTGTTCTGGGCTGACTGGGTTCTTTCTCCCCTTCTCTGTCTGTCTGTCTGTACACGATAATACAGGGGCATTTCTATAAGGGTTAAGGTGCAGTGAGGAGTCATAGAAGTTCTAGGTTTGTTGGAAGTCACAGGTTCCAGAAAACAATGTGGTTAGAAGATTTCAAGTTTAGGGGATCTACTGGGACTCATAGAGATTCTCCCCATACTGAGAGAGCTGAGTGCACCACTGGTGTAGAACTTCAGTGAAGGGGTGGGGGCTGTAAAGAAGCAGTTAGGGGTTGGGGGTCATGCACCAAATTTCAGGTAGCACTGCTACAGTAGATCACCTACCCAGCCATGCACAAACACTCCTCTGCCTCAGCCTCCGGGTGACGGACATACATACACACGTTTGTTTGTTTGTACACTATTTTACAGGAGAGACAGGCCAGGGCAACTCTCTGAGTAACTACCCCAGACACAGAAGGGGTACCAGTGGCCCAGATGCTGCTACAATAATGGTTTCCTGGTTCTCTATCTGGTTCAACAAAAGCATTGCTAATACTAGCGTAGTGTCTTCCCTCCCTCCCACCCGGCAAGTCATGTAAAGTTCATTCTTCAACTCTACCTTCCGAGGCATCACAAAAAACCAAGGGCCAAGTACTACATGAGTATATAAGGACATAGACTGAGCATATAGATGCATTTCACACAATTCATAATGCATAAATACAGTACATGCATACAGAGGGGGTGCTGTATGCGCCATGAAGGATAACGAAGGATAACATATCCTTGTGAGATAAAATCAATAATTGAGATAAAAGTCTACAGTCACACACACACGAACACACACTCAGGAGTTACAGGAGAGACCTGTAGGAGCACCAGGTGTGTCTGTGAGGGGTGTGGGTGTGCGCGCATCATGAACTCCACATGAGAAGAAAAAACTACGATGACAAAAAATGAAATGACAGGACCAAGTGAAGATTTTCCTCTTCCTCTTGAAAGGTCATAGTTCACAGGTTACAGGTTCACGACACCAGCATTACATTTTGCCAACAAAGGACATGTTGTTGCGTGTCCTACCATGTGACCTGGGGTAATGTTAGGTATGGGCTAGCTCCCTCTTCCCCCTGAGTGATGGTATATGCAGATAATAACATGCCCCTCAAGCCCACAACGAAACAACAAGCAGAGCTAAAACACATATCCCTGCTCTTATTTTTCGCTATGTGTGTGTGCATGTGTGTGTGTTGTGAATTTGGCTGCCAGCATCACCTACATGTACATGTTTCAAGTAATTTGGCAATATACACAGATAGCTTATTGTTTTGCTCAAGAAAAACAAAATGGCTGCCAGAGGGGGTGGAGCCTGACTGTACAACCTCCTGGCCTCTCAGCGCCACCCTGCTGTTGCTACTTCTACGGCTACGTCTCAGCAGGCCGCGTAGGTAAAACGCACGGATCGCTAGGGCCTGGACTCAAACACTGTGTACATCATAGCACCTGTTATGGTGTGTAAATGTACACAACGCAAGAACATAGGTATTCATTTTGGCTACATATGCTGTACTACACRTCCTAGACGCAACCTTCCAATTAGCTAAGAAATAACTGCTAAACTCCCCCCTCCTCCTCGGCTCCTCCTTTAACTTGAAGGTTCAACTGCAGTGTACTTTACATAGATCCATGACAGATTACTCTTTTTTTCTTTTCTTTTTTTACAGTTACAGTCAAAGTCGGAAGTTTACATACACTTAGATTGGAGTCATTTAAACTCGTTTTTCAACCACTCCACAAACGTCTTGTTAACAAACTATAGTTTTGGCAAGTCGGTTAGGACATCTACTTTGTGCATGACACAAGTAATTTTTCCAACAATTGTTTACAGACAAATTATTTCCTCTTATAACTCACTGTATCACAATTCCAGTGGGTCAGAAGTGTACATACACTAAGTTGACTGTGCCTTTAAACAGCTTGGAAAATTCCAGAAAATTATGTCATGGCTTTAGAAACTTCTGATAGGCTAATAATTTGAGTCAATTGGAGGTGTACCTGTGGATGTATTTCAAGGCCTACTTCAAACTCAGTGCCTCTTTGCTTGTCATCATGGGAAATCAAAAGAAATCAGCCAAGACCTCAGAAAAAAAAATTGTAGACCTCCACAACTCTGGTCATCCTTGGGAGAAATTTCCAAACGCCTCAAGGTACCACGTTCATCTGTACAAACATAGTACGCAAGTATAACACATGGGACCACGCAGCCGTCATACCGCTCAGGAAGGAGACACGTTAGAGATGAAGACGTACTTCAGTGTGAAAAGTGCAAATCAATCCCAGAACAACAGCAAAGGACCTAGTGAAGATGCTGGAGGAAACAGGTACAAAAGTATCTATATCCACAGTAAAACAAGTCCTATATTGAGATAACCTGAAAGGCTGCTCAGAAAGGAAGAAGCCACTGCTCCAAAACCGCCATAAAAAAGCCAGACTACGGTTTGCAACTGCACATGGGGACGAAGATCATACTTTTTGGAGAAATGTCCTCTGGTCTGATGAAACAAAAATAGAACTGTTTGGTCATAATGACCATCGTTATGTTTGGAGGAAAAAGGGGGGGGGGGGCTTGCAAGCCGAAGAACAACATCCAACCGTGAAGCACGGGGGTGGCAGCATAATGTTGTGGGGGTGCTTGCTGCAGGAGGGACTGGTGCACTTCACAAAATGGATGGCATCATAGGAAAGTAAAATTATGTGGATATATTGAAGCAACATCTCAAGACATCAGTCAGGAAGTTAAAGCTTAGTCGCAAATGGGTCTTCCAAATGGACAGTGACCCCAAGCATACTTCCAAAGTTGTGGCGAAATGGCTTAAGGACAACAAAGTCAAGGTATTGGAGTGGCCATCACAAAGCCCTGACCTCAATCCTATAGAACATTTGTGGGCAGACTGAAAAGCGTGTGCGAGCAAAGGAGGCCTATCAACCTGACTCAGTTACACCAGCTCTGTCAGGAGGAATGGGCCAAAATTCACCCAACTTATTGTGAAAGGTTGTGGAAGGCTACCCGAAACATTTGACCCAAGTTAAACAATTTAAAGGCAATGCTACCAAATACTAATTGAGTTTAAGTAAGTTTCTGACCCACTGGGAAAGTGATGAAAGAAATAAAAGCTGAAATAAATCATTCTCTCTACTATTATTCTGACATTTCATATTCTTAAAATACAGTGGTGATCCTAACTGACCTAAGACAGGGAATGTTTACTCAGATTAAATGTCAGGAATTGTGAAAAACTGAGTTTAAATGTATTTGCCTAAGGTGAATGTAAACTTCCGACTTCAACTGTAGATACACACAAACGATACCAATCTCTCTGTATAGTATTTGGCTAAGGATAATTGTACATCATTATTATAAGTAATTTTAAAACTGGGACTAATCAAACTCATGTAAAATGAAAACAACAAAACCTGAAGTGCATGGCGTTATGTTTATGTCATCATCACTCCTAAGGGGCTATGGAGTCTTGTCATTTTGGGAGGTGTGTGTGTAACGTGTGTGTGTTGTCGCTATTCTAAATGCAGATATTGTCTCCTTCCTTCAATTGAATCAATACTTTTTTTTACACAAACAGGTGTGGTGCAGATACAGTGATGATGATAAAACAGGAATTTAAAACAAACATTAAACATTTAAAATCACTGAGTGAAAACAGAGGGAAGATTTTCAAGGTAACTCACCCCAGAAACCACTGTATTAGATTTCACACAACATTACTTTTGTTTATCTTTTGTCATTTTTCGAACAGGAATTACTTCACTGTACATTACAACCTTGCTTGCCACATTTCCTGGTTTCCCATCCCAAAACCCCTTCAAATAAACAAAACACAGTCTCTCTCTCTCTCTGAAATCTTTACAATTCATTTTGACCCGACTGGTATTTTCTCAAAGGAAGATTGCATAATTCTGAGATGAGCTTGTTGTGAAGATTTCACATAGTTTTTTATTTATTTATTTGTTTTGCAGGAGGCTTTGAGTAACTGACAGTAGAGTCTTGAGTCTGTGTCTTTGAAATCATTCATGGTTGGTCAGAGTGGGAGCAAAGGTAGGTTTCTCTAGAGGAGGTCTTGTGTAAACAGAGGGTTTTTATTCCACGTTGTGCTGATGGCAGGTTTGGCAAAAAGGACATTTTGTGTCTGATCTTCTCATGCTTTACAGTTGGGACCTGGAGAGAGGGAGATATGGGAAATTACATCAGATCTGAGTGAATGGGATTCATTTATAATCATAATTCAATATCAGATTATTACCCAGCAAAAATGTCCACATTGGCACTATGTGGGACCAAATATTGGCCCCATGTAAATTTCTTGTGGACAGACTATGTAAACATAAATGGTACCGTAGATAAAGAGTGGTGTAAAGAGAGAGAGTGGAGCTTTTCGTTCCAGTTCCGATACTTGTTCTATCTCTTCTCTTAACACTTGAACTTAATTGAGTGTCTGACCAATTACGCAAGACTTCCCACATTGGGCCAATGAGCCTTTGCTCATTGGCTCCATGTTGGCCCCCAAGGCATTTTCCCAGTGAGGCCCAGTGTGGGTGGCCCATATCTGGTGAAGGCACCCCTCACATGTCTAAATTGGCACAATGTGGGCCCAATGCAGGCATAAATATTGGGCTGCCGATGCACTTTTTCTATTTAAAAGGAATTTATTAAATTATAATTTATTTATTACAATTTAATAACTGTGTGGGCTAGCCACCTGTGTGGGCTAGCCCATGTAGGGCTGGTGTGGGCTAGCGCATGTTGGGTTTGGTGAGGGCTGGCCCGTGTTGGGTTTGGTGAGGGCTGGCCCGTGTTGGGCTGGTGTGGGCATTGTGTGGTTTAGCCTGTTCCCACCTTGCTCACCGAATACCCTGGGTCAATGGGGTGGTTTTTGCTGGGTCGTAGCTGACTAACAGTAATCCAAGCGACACAGTCCAAAATTACTTTAAAGGAACATGCCAAATCGATAAACATGCTTTCACTATTCTCTGCTAGACAGCTAGAAACAGACATAAAATCACATATTCTCTCTCTCTGGCACTAATGGCAGCCCCAGATGTACACAGACAGTGACATGGACACTGACCTGCTCTGCACCCTCTAGGGTGTGGCCTTTCTCTCAGCCAGGGACCCAGCTCTGGGGTCCCTGCTTGGTGCTGGTGAAGCTGCCAAGGTTGGCTCCGTTCAGGTTGGCCAGAGACTCAAAGTTAAAGTCCAGGCCATCTGCATCCATCAGCTCGTTTCTAATGATGGACTCCATGTCACACTCCAGGCTCCCGTTAAACATGTCCAAGTCCAGGTCAGTGGGAAAGCGGTCGGGCCCTAGCGAGCAGATCCCACCACTGCCACCAGCGCTCCCGTTCAGGAAGAGAGACGAATCAATCTGCATCATAGAGGAGCCGTTGGATCCAAGTCTCAGTGGAGAGTGCAGGAGCTGCTGCTTGATGTTGGCCTCGTTGTTCAGGCTCAGACCCCCGTTCAGGGTCCTCAGGGAGCCCTGGTTGTGGTTGTGGGGGTGCAAGAGACCTCCCTGCCCTCCCTGTCCAGCAACCGTGGTCCCAAAGGTCATCATGGGGTCGCTGCAGAGCATGAGGCCTCGCCGGGAGTTCTGGGAGATGACGGCGGCGGCGCTGGCCTGTGACATCAGCGGATCGGACTGGGTCATCATGACGTCGCTGTGGCTGTGGCCCTCTGAGTTGAGCAGGTCCTGCAAGGTCTGGCTGCCGAAGCGGGAGATGCAGGAGAAGGACGTCTGCTTATTCTCCTGGATGGTCTGCATGGGGGCGGGCCGCAGGGAGGAACCCGCTGCGAGAGGCCCGAAGATGGAATTATTGTAGCCGCCGCTGCTTGCACCATTAGAGGGGGATGCAGCGGAGGGAGAGGCGGCTGAGGAGGTGGAACCCAGCCCGGCAGGCTTGGAGCCAAAGCTGAACCCGGTGGATCCTCTCTGGGCGGTCGGTCCGGTTGGGTTGGGGGCCAGAGTAATGTTATCCAGCAGCTCATCCATCAGGTCATCCGCCAGCCCCTCGTTCAGGTTCATGGTTCCTGCCAGGTCTGCCAAACGAGGCAGCTCTGCGGGCACTGCCTTCCCATTGGGCGTGGGAGGGTTCCCGGGCGACAGCGCCCTGCCAGGGCTGGAGTATAGCATGGGCGACAGCGGCGGTTCATCGTCCGGCACCTCGTCCAGCTCTGGGTTCGCCAGGATGGGCGAGAGGCGCCCGCTCAGCGTGCTGGCGTTGGAGTTGGTGCGTGAGCGGAAGTCTGTCCAGGCATCCAGGTCCTCACTGCTCCGTGATGTGGGGCTGCCCGGCCACTTGGAAAGCCCTGAGGGGCTGTCTCCGCTCCCCTCGCCTGCCGCCACTGCCTGCAGGGCCGCCTTCTTCTTGGCTGCGCGGCCGCGGGCAGACTTGGTGTACTTGTTGCTGTTGTCCATTGAGACAGCACGGCGCCGGGGGGCCTTCCCGCCCTTCCCTCCCTCCGGGTTTATCATCCACCAGGAACTTTTTCCCGTTCCCTCGTTCTGGACACGGATGAAACGACTGTGGAGGGAGAGGTTGTGCCGGATGGAGTTCTGTCAGAGAGATAGGAAAGAGAGAGAGAGAGAGAGAGAGAGCGCGTGTTAGAGAGTCCACTACAGTGCTCAAAATCATTGAAAAGTAATTAAGCAAACAATGCATGTAATCAGTGTTGAGTATTCATATTCTTTTTAATTTTCCAATCAATGATCGTATGAATCATGTTCATTAAGTCCAGGAACATTGATTTATAAACCACCCATTGAGTTTGTACTCAATGTTCTTTGAGACTAGCGCTGCTAGAAGAATAAAGCGTTGACTGTTCATTCCCTGCTGAATGGAACGCCACAGATAGCAACACATGAATAACATGCAGCAACAATTAGCGTTGATGTTCCTATTGCTCCCATTGTAGTGTGTGTGTGACTTAGTGTGCTCTATCATTAATCCTACACACACACACAAAAGGGACCCCCGCCACGACATTGCATAACAGGCAGGTTTTGAAGTGTGTGTGTGTACTTGGCAGGGGAATTGTGAGTCATCGCTGGTGTGTATTGATCTGAGACAAGCTCCTTCATGTTCAGAACAGAGTTGGGAGACACACAGCAGGTTGTGCTTATTCATCATCAAATACTCAAAACAGTTTGTTTTTATAGCAGGGATAAAGCCTACATCAGGGATGGGAAACTGGCACCCTGTGGACCAATAAAAAAATATATATAATAATTTTAATAACTCAGGGAACTCAGTCGGGGTCTCAACTTACTGTTGAGAGTTAGAATAATATAATACACAAGGTGCAATTTTTAAATGTGGTTGTGCATCAGCAGTCACTTAATTAGCCCATATCAGCTAATTGGTAAGTTAGTCTAGCGGCCAGCTATCTAATCTTACAGTAAGGATGGTCGATTTATCGACCACGGTGGGGCCCATTGATCATCAGCTATCATATTAAAAACGGCAAACATTTTCCTCCACCCTATGGCAAAATATGTAGAATTGCAGGAAATTCGCTGTAAAACGGCAACATTTTCTCTCCACCCCATGGCAAAATGAGTAGAATTACATGAAATTAACTTTAAAAATGTAAATGTTCTTTGCTGTCATGAGGGGGGGCCGCTAAACTGTTTTGCTCACAAGATTATGATTTCATAATGGTAGCAGTACAATTAAAGGAACTGTAATACCCTACCACTCACAGCATCCACATGTCCATCGCGCCACACACACACACACACAAGATAACACCCATCTATCCGTGGCCATGTGGATGCTTCAGCTGACATGCTTTCATATACAGTACCATGGCCCGTTTATGACGGAGTAATGAACACACACTCTCTAACCTCACATATCATCACCGGACAAGGGGAAGACTGTGCAAGAACAAAGCTCCAGACTCTACTGGTCTATTGGTTACATCCTCTACACACAGGATGAATGGACGTAACTACTTAATGGTGTGTGTTATGTGTGGCTTACACATAGAGTGATGGCTCTGCATGGTTACTCCACAAACAGTATGTTTTATACCAAACATGTTTCAACACACAAAAATCAAGGTCATTTTACTGATTATAAATAGGGAAGGCAACCCAAAAGAACTGAACACATTGAGGTACTGCAATGGATATTCATCCATGCCTCTTTCCAGTTTCTTTCCAAACATATGGTTCTCTATGGGCCCTGAGAGAGACTGGGGTTTTGATATGTGACCCGTTTCAGGAAACTAGGCGTATGTCGCAAGTCACGACTTCACAGGAGAGCCATTTGAACATTTACATTTTATTTTTAAATCAAAATGCCTTCTGGAACATGTGAACTTTCATGTGCCTTAATAACAAACGTGTATGCCATCTGTAAATACGAATACAATTGTTAAATTACGAGCGTAGTTAGTTTAGCCACAGAAAAAGCCTGCAACCTTCCCGCTAGACATGATTGGCTGAGATAATGAGTGGGCTGGACATGCCGAGAGAGGAGTTCGGATTGGTCTGCCATATAGCAGGTTCTGTCTATGTGAGCTCGTCAGTCTGTGTTGGTAATCCTGTCGAACACAGCTTTTTAAAACATGTATAGTGTAGTGGAGCTGCATGAGTGTTGTTCTCCACTTTCTGGAGGATTGAGTTTCGAAATCTTTGGAATTTGAGTATGATAGCTAAAGAGATGGAGAAAACACCTGTCTCCGGATTACATCTTCAAACTAAAGGCAACCGTGACATGGCTTCCGTGACAGGGAGACGCGTCCATCATGCATGATGATGTATACGGGTAAGATAGCTAGCTACAGTTACGTTTATGACGTTATTATTCGTATCCCAGAACCGTTTGCTTTGCTAGTTAGAGCCTAATGTTAGCTAGCTACATGTCTTAAGCTAAAGTGTACAACACTTGTTGAATATGGCCGGTGTCAGTAAATGTCGGCAAAAAAGCATAATGAAATTGTTGCCAGCAGAGCTTGTCAGGCTGTTTTCATGTTATCCAGAGGTAAACAAATCATCGGTCAGAGCGTCAAGTGTGCGCTCCGAGAGCGAAACGAGATGGGAGGGGCTAAAGCTTAAGAGGGTGTGAACGATGCTGAATGGGTGTAGACAAAGAAGAGCTCTTCACTAGATACCAAAACATTGATAGGCCATTTTCTCAAAAGTGAGTTTACAAGTTTATCAATTTCAAAGCAGAATTACTTTCCCATTGTTCCTCAAAAATGCAGTGCAAAATATACAATTTGTTAGCCGTKAGTCTCTACTTTTATCCAATGTAAAAAATATTTCAAATTTTGCTACATAATACCGAATCCAGGTGGTGAGTCACATATATCCATAGATATAAACAACCTAAACACCATCCAAAACATACATTTCTTTCATATTATATCTTTGCATGTTTTTTCTCTGCCCCAAAACAGAATAGATTATTGGGTATAAAATCAGAGAGAGCCAAAGTCGTTAGTTTTTTTTGTGGGAATCCAAATATTGTTTTTCCCAACCAATCTCCTCTTTCCCTTCCTCTCTTACCGTACACTGACAATGTGGATTGGATTGTTATTCTGTTCGGAAAAATGTGTAACGTTGTGTGTAACGTTGCCTTTGAGAGGTGTGTGTGAGGGCAATAGCGGTACTGAGTGTGCTTTAAATGCCAGGATGTCACATTAATTTAGGCTTTTCATCTAGTAGAATGCATTGCACACTATTGAGGGAGAGAATTGTCTTTTCACACCCACGTGTTTTTGACAAACGAACGAATAGCAGGGAACGAGCACGATTGCGCATTAGATGACGCCTTCTCAGTATGGATGAGTGGCATGTTGACATTTGTTGCTTACTGCATACATTTTTGCTAAACGGTAAGTTCTCAATAGTATGTACTATTAGTACACAGTATGTTGTTTTACTAAGTAGTAGGCAATACTTTGGCCACGGTGTGTATATGTGCGTGTAGGTCTGTCCTATGAAGTAAGATGAGGAGAGATACCAAGAAACCAGTGTTTACAGCCAGCCAGCCAGCCAGCCAGGCAGCATCTGCAGAGGCATGACGTAAGGCTGCTTTATTACAGCAGCTAAAAACAAACAGCCCCAGAACCTACACACTCCCACACTAACTGTTTACAACTGCTACGAGCTAAATGAATGAAGGAAGAACGCTTAAAGAATTCTTGAAATAACTAGATACATCAAATTATAAAGAGGGTGGGGGTGTGAGCAGAGAGGGGGGATAACATATATGGAGGGAGCGAGAGGGAGAGTGAGCAAGTGAGGGAAGAAAAGAGAGGGAACAGAGTGAATGGAATCTCTGAGGTTCTCTCCCCCTGTAAACATATATCTGCCAGCTCCTGACACTTAATACATTCTCACTCCTTCTCTCCCAACACTGGAACTCTTTAATATGTCCCCTATTCCCCCCCTCTCTTTTCTGTACCACTAAAAAGTAATTGTTAAGAGAGGGTGTAATGTGTGTATGTAAGTGTGTGGTTTGTGTGTGTGTCTGTGTGCTTGCGACACTGCAGTGAGAGTACAGTATACTTACTACACTTGGTCCTCTGGGTTATTCCCAAAGACCATTAAGAAAAATGAGACAGTAGCTCTGATTCATATCTCTCTAACTCTTTGTCTCTCTCTCTCTCTCTCTCTCTCTCTCTCTCTTATACACACACACACCTAAACTAACTACACAAATACACCCTTTATCCCTACTACTGACAAGACGCATAAATACAATGTATGACTGCACATGTATACACAATGCTAACAAATGCTCACGGCCTTGAACACACACACAGCTCTCTACAACATCTCCTCAGTTGTCATCTCGTCCCAGGGATAGCTACACTGTTATTCCTCTCCTTCCATGCCTGCTCCGTAGCTAATGTTGAACTGACAGATTGTTATGTATGTATGTATGTATGTATGTATGTATGTGGACACCAGCTGCAGCCAGAGCTCTGGAGCACAGAGGACTTTTTGTCCATCAGCAACATGTGGGAACAATTCATCACTGTCAGCAACTACGCTAGGAATCTACACACACACACCACACACAACACACACACACACACACACACACACACACACACACACACACACAAACACACAACACACACACACACACAAACACACACACACACAACAACACACCACACACCACACACAACACAACACAACACACACACACCACTTTTGTTAAGAGGCTTGTAATGAGATAGAGATATTCTAGTAATACTGAGCTCTACAGTATCTACCACTAGGAGTTGTTCAAGTTGGTTTCATCACCCAGCTAAGCCTCATATATCACTGTGGTCTGACAGGATAGCCTGGGTCATTCTGGCCTCATCTGTGACTTGGAAGAAAAGGTTGAGCGGTCTGTCCTGTCCTAAATCTCTCTGCCGGCCTCCAATCTCTCTACACCTCCCCGCCTATCCACAATTCTAACCCCCCCCACCTTCCCTTCTCCTCCCCTGCTTTACTGGTTCAAGCCAAGCCTGAACCATGCCTTCAGCCACAGGGGGTAGTGCTATCTCTTTCCTAAAAGACCTGCCCTACCCTCCGAGGTTATGTAACACATGCACACAGACTGAGAGCTCTTCACACCCTGTATGACAGGAAGTGTCCAGGTTGTGAGGTGAACATCAGGCTGGGAGGCTGGGCGGGGTCAAAGGTGAGAGTGCACTGAGGTCGTTGGTAACTCCTCTTACACCATTACTCCGCCTCCAGACCTGCTCTGTCAGCACTGATTGCTTGGGTTCAGTGACCTGAGCCTCACAGACACAGACACAGACACAGACAGACAGACAGACAGACAGACAGACAGACAGACAGACAGACAGACAGACAGACAGACAGACAGACAGACAGACAGACAGACACTCCCATGTAAACCATATCTAATCTGAGTCTTATGTCAACATTGACCCCCGTTGGGGCAAACACACATACTGTACTTAAGTAATAAAACAGTAACAATCAGTCTACAGTCGTGGCCAAACGTTTTGAGAATGACCCAAATATAAATTTTCACAAAGTCTGCTGCCTCAGTTTGTATGATGGCAATTTGCAAATACGCCAGAATGTTATGAAGAGTGATCAGATGAATTGCAATTAATTGCAAAGTCCCTCTTTGCCATGCAAATKAACTGAATCCCACAAAAACATTTCCACTGAATTTCAGCCCTGCCACAAAAGGACCAGCTGATATCATGTCAGTGATTCTCTCGTTAACACAGGTGTGAGTGTTGACGAGGACAAGGCTGGAGATCACTCTGTCAGGCTGATTGAGTTCGAATAACAGACTGGAAGCTTCAAAAGGAGGGTGGTGCTTGGAATCATTGTTCTTCCTCTGTCAACCATGGTTACCTGCAAGGAAACATGTGCCATCATCATTGCTTTGCACAAAAAAGGGCTTCACAGGCAAGGATATTGCTGCCAGTAAGATTGCACCTAAATCAACTATTTATCGGATCATCAAGAACTTCAAGGTGAGTGGTTCAATTGTTGTGAAGAAGGCTTCAGGGCGCCCAAGAAAGTCCAGCAAGCGCCAGGACCGTCTCCTAAAGTTGATTCAGCTGTGGGATCGGGGCACCACCAGTACAGAGCTTGCTCAGGAATGGCAGCAGGCAGGTGTGAGTGCATCTGCACRCACAGTGAGGCGAAGACTTAGGGCAGCAAAGAAGCCACTTCTCTCCAGGAAAAACATCCGGGACAGACTGATATTCTGCAAAAGGTACAGGGATTGGACTGCTGAGGACTGGAGTAAAGTCATTTTCTCTGATGAATCCCCTTTCTGATTGTTTGGGGCATCCGGAAAAAAGCTTGTCAGGAGAAGACAAGGTGAGCGCTACCATCAGTCCTGTGTCATGCCAACAGTAAAGCMTCCTGAGACCATTCATGTGTGGGGTTGCTTCTCAGCCAAGGGAGTGGGCTCACTCACAATTTTGCCTAAGAACACAGCCATGAATAAAGAATGGTACCAACACATCCTCCGAGAGCAACTTCTCCCAACCATCCAGGAACAGTTTGGTGATGAACAATGCTTTTTCCAGCATGATGGAGCACCTTGCCATTTGGCAAAAGTGATAACTAAGTGGCTCGGGGAACAAAACATCGATATTTTGGTCCATGGCCAGGAAACTCCCCAGACCTTAATCCCATTGAGAACTTGTGGTCAATCCTCAAGAGGCGGGTGGACAAACAAAACCCCACAAATTCTGACAAACTCCAACCATTGATTATGCAAGAGTGGGCTGCCATCAATCAGGATGTGGCCCAGAAGTTAATTGACAGCATGCCAGGGCGGATTGCAGAGGTCTTGAAAAAGAAGGGTCAACACTGCAAATATTGACTCTTTGCATCAACTTTATGTAATTGTCAATAAAAAGCCTTTGACACTTATGAAATGCTTGTAATTATACTTCAGTATTCCATAGTAACATCTGATAAGAAGATCTAAAGACACTGAAGCAGCAAACTTTGTGGAAAATAATATCTGTGTCATTCTCAAAACGTTTGGCCACGACTGTATAAGGAGAGAGAGATGCAGGACTGGTCCTCTTAGGTCTGCAGRCTAACAACAAAAAGCGTCACCAACAACAGGTAAAACACACACACACGATTCCTCACAAAGACCAGTCAAAGAAAAGCCCATGATTTGGGGGATTTTCACAAAATGTAATCCATATTATAGTCCTTTGGAGGAGGGATTGTTGACATATATTTGACATTTGTATCTAAAAGAGTTTTGCAAAAGAGGGATTAAGGAAAATAATGTTTGTGAGAGAGAGGAGAGATACATGCTTTTTATGAGTGTTTTATTGAATATTCTGGTGTATTTCCTATGTGTAATTTGTGTAATTGTAAGATGCAGGGCTCCCTTGCAGATGAGACCTTGGTCTCAATGGGACTCCTTGTTAAAGTAAAAGTAAATAATAATAACACAGAGAGAAGGTGCGAGAGAGACAGAAAGAGGGAGAGGGGGCTAACCGTACGTTTTTGACATGATGTGGATTATACATAAACTACAGACCAGGCGCTGATACAGAGGACAGGAGAGTTAGGACAAAGTTATTTATATTGTAACCCTCCACGCACGCACGCGCACACACACACACACACTACACACACACACACACTACACACACACACTACACACACACACTACACACACACACTACACACACTACTCCCAATTCCAGCTGCCCTGAGTTCTGGAGAGTGAAGAGAACATTCCATTCCATTCCATTCCATTCAACCAAATGTGCTCTTTCCCGGCCTGGGCTGGGCATCGCTCCACTTATTTGTGTGTGTTTAGGTTGTGTGTGTGTGTGTGTGTGTGTAAACTGGACAGGGATCAAGAGGTCAGGATTGTGAAAGTGGTCACACTCCTCTATTCTGGCTTTCTCCTCATTTTCTCCCTCTCGCTCGTTCTCTGTCTCTGCACATTACATTTGACTAATATACTACATTCACACAACAATAGTCCAACCCACAAATAAGCCCACACAATATAATGTACACATGAACAGGAAACTCTCAAATTGTCCACAGGTCTCTGTCACTCCAACAGGGTGGGCCCCTTTCTCTTTTCACAGTCCACAGGACATGATCCTTTAAGAATCATGGATCATTCTCCTGCCACTAAGAGGCCTGGCTAATGTGTGGGTCACACACAGGCATACATGCACACACACACCCACTCTCCCGCCATTCATCCCGTCCTGAGCTCAGTTTTACATAAGGCCACATGCTCAAAGACCTCTGTGTTTACCCTCCGTTTCCTCCAATCAGGACTGCCCTGAGAGGGGGTGTTGCCTGATCAAGCCCACCTTATCTAACCAATCAGAGCCCTAAAAATCAGGCATGGTCTGTCACATTGTCCTGGTGGCCCTCCTGTAGGTCAGTGTGTTTCATGATCCCAGTCACCTCGTTGCTGAAAACGTGCTTGACTTATGCTGTGGTGAGTTACTGCACACACCCACACATCCATAAACAGAAATATCTACAGTGTGTGAATGTGTTCACAACATACACAGCACAGTAAACATACACAGGCCGTATGAAACAAAAAGCTCCCTTACTTTAGATCCCTTCTGTATAGCACAGAGTCTCAAATCTACCCAAAGCTGAGAGTCAGCTCCTCTCAGCAGTAGAGAACATAATGCACGGTATCATGTGCGCTCATTAGTGTACGGTTCAGTATAGTTCACTACGGGACGTTACAGTTGGCCTTGCTGTGCTTTACCACCAGCGCTCCCGTACAGAACGTCCCACAGCCAAGGCCCTACCACGCTTGCCAAGAACACACACAAGCAAGCATGCACGCAAGGATGGACACACGCACACACTCACACACACACACACACACACACACACACAAAGCCTGCAGATCACCTCCACAGATATAGAGAGGGAGAGAGAAAGAGAGAGGGGAGAGAGAGAGAGCAAAGCGAGAGAGGGGAGAGAAAGACAGACAAAGAGGCAGACCAACAGACACGTGCACCAAAGCAAACAGATGGCTTGCTTCAGATGTAGAAAGACTCGAACAAAGATATATGTATTCTGTCTCTGGAACAGTATGTCTCTATTATGAGGCTCATCCAACAGTTCTCTTAGCAAGATCTGCTCAGTGGCCATCCACAACTCCCACAGTGTTTAAATAAGTCAATACCGAGAGCTGTATTTAAAGCCTGTTAACCTCTGATGTGTGCAGGGTGTGCCACCTCCAGATCTAGCACCATGCCGTGAGCTGGTGGTGTGAGTATACAGCCTGTCCTGTTTACTAACCACCACACCATCTATTTCAACATTTCACATCTAAAAATAGAGAGCTCGATCAGATTGCAAGTCAGCCTGGGTAATCATGTGATGGCCCTAGCCTACGAGTGAACTAAGAACACACACACACACACACACGTACAGACTGAGACAGAGAACATACTGGTCTAGAGAGAGAATGATTAACTATGTGAATAAATGCACTAACAAAAACAATAGGGAAGTCCATCAGAGGCACGCCATCACGGGAGCTTCGCACTGTAACCACACACACACACACACACACACACTTGTAATGGGACTTTTCCACATGGATAGTTGATTAATGAGATCTGTGGAGCGTGTTTGTGTGTGTGTGTGTGTGTGTGTGCTCTGCAGATTCAGAGAAGCATGATGCCTACATGATTACTCTCCCGTATGAGAGAGGGAGATGTAGATAGAGGGGAGAGAAGGAGAGCACTTCATATTAGGAGAGAAAGGGGGTGAGGTTTCTGAAAGGAAGGAGGGAGGGAGAGGAAGGGGAGAGAGAGGAAGTCCTACAGCACATCTCAGGGGGAGAGGGAGAGAAAAGAAGAGTAGGAGAGAGTTGTACAGTGTGTCTAGTCAGGAGAGAGGGCCTYTACCATTTGGWGGGAGAAAATGAAGGTGGAAGAAGAGGGAGAAGTGAGGAGATGTAGTAGGGGTCAGAGGTCAAAGAAGCGAGTCAGTCTGTGGGAGGGGAGGTAGGATGTGTTTTTTTAATGTGTTTAGAAGTTTACTACCACTATAAACACTGCTCTGCCCTGGCTGTTTCACACATCTGTGTGCGCCCCCTCCCTAAATACCGACCACCCTCCTTTCCCCGTACCCCCGCAATGCTTCTGATTTCCTAACCGCTTCCCGAAAACGACAGCATTCCACCCCCCTCTGTGTCCTCTCCGTTTTTCAACCATTCCCGGTATATTAGGCCTTGTTAATGCCATCTCCCCCACCCACACACACATACTAAAACATACACAGCCATACACACACTTAAAGTATACAGCCTCAGCACACACACACACACACAACACACACACACACACACACACACACACACACACACACACACACACACACACACACACACACACACACACCACCACACACACACACACACACACACACACACACACACACACACACACACACACACACACACACACAGTTCAGCAACAGTGCCATTCTCTGACCCCCTCTCTGCGTTTCAGCACGTACTCTCCATTCATCTTCATTATGTCACCCTCCCTGATTTATCCCTCCCTGTGTGTGTTTGTGGTCTTGTTCTTCTATCCTTGTGGGGACCTGAAATCCCCAAAAGTCCCAACAGAGATAGTAAAACAAGGAAGATTCTCTCTCGTGGGGCCATTCCCTTCCCCCACAAGGATAGAAAAACAAGTGTGTGTGACATTGAGGTGTACGGACTCTTTGATCCTGTGTTTCCGTAACACACTCTCCTCTCACTTACATCAAGTGCTCTCTTTGTCCAWGTCAGATGGAAGGGTAGCAACAGCTGAAGAAGGTATGCTGATGTTTGGTGCAGTTCAATGACCTGTATAACCTCCAGTTAGCTAGTACTGGAGGCAGTAGGCCAAAACTCCTCAGTTTAGTTGTCTCAGTATTTAAAACATGAATAAATCTCTATGCACACCAGTATGTATTTGACTGGTGGTAAGTGTAGCTCCAGTGTGTAGGAGAATGCAGTCTTTGACATAACATGTAGTGTATGCGTTTGACTGGGAGCGGTGTCGTGTGTGTGTTTAGGGGCTTGGGGTGCGTTCCTCTGATGCTTTAGCCGTGCTGGAGGCTAGAGGACCAGCTCATCTGGTAGAGATTAGTCTGGGGGCCCCTAGCTAGCTATCCTCCTGGGGCTCCGCTCTACTGTTACTGGGCCCGGTTCAGTCTAAAAACAGCCTGGACGTACAGAGTACACGGGCTACAGCAACACACACACAAACTGAGAGATACAGTGGGRCAAAACAGTATTTAGTCAGCCACCAATTGTGCAAGTTCTCCCACTTAAAAATATGAGAGAGGCCTGTAATTTTCATCATAGGTACATTTCAACTATGACAGACAAAATGAGAAARAAAAATCCAGAAAATCACATAGTAGGATTTTTAATKAATTWATTTGCAAATTATRGTGGAAAATAAGTATTTGAACTTGCACAATTGGTGGCTGACTAAATACTTTTTTGCCCCACTGTACGCACATCTTTTTCAGGAACATGGTAAAGACATTATATGAATGAGAGGTTAACCATAACTAAAAAAGTGCTGTCCTTGTTATCTGGCCGTTGTCATTCTTGCCCACACCTAATGGCTCATAGAATAATTATCTCTGTGAATGAGTTTCATCGCAGATCTTTGAAAGATGGTTTATTTGATGCACACTCAGGTTTGACTGTTCTGAGGCTTTCTCTGTACATGTGAAATGTCACAGCTGTAATGTTAAAGGGATACTGCTAGCAGATACCCATAGACTTCCAGTCATTGCGCTAATGCTAGTTAGCATTGGCTCACGAATCTACCTCTTTCGTCTTACTGGACACAGAGACATTAAAAATGGTATCCACAAGTTCATCTGACTCCGGGGAAGAGTTGAACAAAGATATTGCCAAAGCCAGGAGAAAAATCCCTTTAAGTGTCCGTAAGGGTCACTGATGGCTGACTGGTTCAGTTAATCTCAAACATGTCTGACCCTGACCTACATTCACCCCCTGCACAAGAACTTTCTGCTCCGTTTCAGTGTGTGTGTGTGTGTGTGTGTGTCTGCAAAGGCTCAATGTGTGCTGAGCTCAGCACTTTCAGGCCTGTCAGTTTCAGTCCTCCCCCACACACACCAGCTGAGCAGCTGCAGGGGAGAGGGGAAACTTTGCAACAGCGAGCCTTGATCAGCAACACCCACGCACACATACAGCATTGTACATCCACGGCATTGTACATTCACACACACACACACATATATCCCGTTGCTGTCCCAGCAACAGTGGGCCTTTTCCTTAGTTCCTAGGCTACACCCTTCTGGAGAGGGTCACATGATTTCCTGTTCTACTGTGACCGTGTGCAGCGAGGTGAGGTGACTGTGGCTACTCTATTCTTTTCCCAATTCCTCACCCCCTTTATCTCCATCAATCTTCATCCAACCCCCCCCCCCCCCTATTTTCTCCTCTCTCCCACCTATCTCCCTATCACTCACTTCCTTCACCCTCTGTTCCATTCATTACCTCTCCTCCGTCCTAACTCCTCTCTTCTCCTCCCTCCCCCCCTCTCTCCTGTGGCTATGTGACTGAATCAGTAGGAGATGAAGGACACACTTCTCTCTCTGAGACCCAGTCTTAGAAGCAAAGCTATTGTTCCATGACTCCATTACCTACTTCAGTACTACATACAGTGTGTATGCGTATGTGTGTAGGCTATAAGGATCCATTTGCGTGTGAGCATATGTCTGTGTGTGTGTGTGAGAGAGTCTTAGCTAAGCGTATTAATCACTGCCACATGACGGCAGAGAAAGCCATGTATTCCTGTATTCCACTCTGCCAAGTCAGGTTATATCTCCCTTCGTCTATCCATCCCGCTCTCCTGTACACTCTCTTTTTATATCACTCCACTTCTACAGCCCACACAGATGCTACTGGACTCCATATTTATTGTTACTGCACAATGTCGATTTATTTTTGCACTATCTAATTGCACAATCCCCCGGCACGTGTAAATATCCTATTTTTATTCAGCTTTTATTGTTATTTCATTGCACTGTGTACTCCATGTATATCATGTGTATATGACAAATAAATCAACTTGAACTTGATGTGTGTGAGCTTGTTTGAGAAAGGGTGCGTGTGTGTTAGTGTGTGTGTGTATCCCAAGGGAACTGTATTTGTCCCTCTTCACCCACACACTGAACTTAATAACCCCTTGGTAGAAGGGCTAAATGAGGGGGTATTCTGTCTCTCTGTTCCCCAGGATTGAGAGGCTTAACCGGGGACACGGGAGGCCCTCTCCTCCATCCCTCTCTTTGTCCCTGCTCTCTCAGGCACTCACAGCTTAGTGACACTCTGCGTCATACAAGACAAAACACACATGCAGATGCAGACACACACACACTACTTACTGTTCACGGTTATTATGAAACCCCGGCACATACATACACACACAGCATATGGCTACACTTGCGTTCCTGAACACACAGGCCCACACACACATATACGCAGGCCCACACACACTGTTGCCCCCTCTCCCTCCAGTAGAGCTCTTTTCCCCATACACAGCACTTTGTCTTTATATTGTCCCTCTATTAATAGACTGTATGGATCACACTGCCACTGGCAGCTTCCCTACTACCCCTCCTTCCCTCTACTCCAATCTGCATCCATCATCCATAGCAAACAGGGCAGGCAGAGGTATTAAGGGTGTGCAAGTTTTATTTTGGTTGGTTTTATTAAACATTGGCCTGTGTGTGTGATCATTACCTCTCTCTCTCTCAAAACACAGACAGGCAGACAGACAGACAGACAGACAGGACAGACAGACTCTGAAAAGCTTTGAGGCTCAGTGAGTGTCAAAGAGGTGTGTGCGAAGGCCTCGTAAACCGGAGACTGAAAAGAAAGAGTGTAAAAAGAGAGAAAGAAAGAGCTGACAAGCTTTTTGACTGAGAGAAGGCTTTACAGACAACAACTTCTGATGGGTAGGAGCATTGGGCCAGTAACCGAAAGGTTGCTGGATCGAATCCCCGAGCTGACAAGGTAAACATCTGCCCCTRAGCAGGGCGCTGATGACATGGATGTCAATTAAGGCATCCCCCCGCACCTCTGATTCGGAGGGGTTGGGTTAAATGCAGAAGACGCATTTCAGTTGACTGGATTCAGTTGTACAACTGACTAGGTATCCCCCTTTCAACATAGACTTTGTTGCTGGAATGGTAACCCCTGAGTAAAACGGTAACCCCTGAGTGAAATGGTAACCCCTGAGTAAACTTTTGGTTGTCCAGACTGGGTTATCTCTTTTGTTCTATTTTGCTTTGTTTTCCTACAGTCAGACAGATAGCGCCTCAGAGTAAAAGGTTGCCGTCTGGCCCTGTTGTATTTTACAGTAAACTGGGTCACTCTCTGGCTGACTTACACACTGAGTGGGTAAAGTCAGGATAAAGTTACCCGGCGCTAAGTGTGTGTGCCTGCCAGCCTACTGAAAAATACAACGCCAGCCACACTGGGGGAGGGGTCTGTCTCTGTGTGTGTGTGTGTGTGTGTGTGTGTGTGTGTGTGTATGTTAGTGCAAATGACTCAGACAGGCAGGAATGTACGGTACCCAATGTACTGTTGGGAAGGGGGAGGCGTTCTATATGAAGTGAGTGTAATGTACGAGGCTAAATGAGGGTATTTTTATTTAAAATAGTGAGGAGAGTATGCATTTGCAGACTTGAAGAGTCTTTTTCCTGTCTGGGTTAGACTACCATGGGTACTGCCTAGGGACCGAGGGGGGAAAGTGTGTGTGTGTGTGTGTGTGTGTGTGTGTGTGTGTGTGTGTGTGTGTGCCTGGGGTAGAAGGAGTAGAGGTAGCAAGGAGAATTTGGGTTAGTGTGAATAATTCAGCTCCCAAAGTTTAGCAGTACAGCAGGCAGCAGCCATGAACAGTCAGTCTACCAACTCCTTCTCAGGCACTTCACAAGAGGAGGGAGGAGGGGGCAGTGCCATAAGGGGGACAGGGAGTAAGAACGCCACGAAGGCCATCTGGATGTTGCTGATTGGAGGAGGCAAAAGAGATCCCTGTGTACGGAATGTGGGAGAATGGATGTTTTTTTTCAATTTAATTGAACCTTAATTTAACGAGGCAAGTCAGTTAAGAACACATTCTTATTTACAATGACAGCATACCAAAAGGCCTCCTGCGGGGGAGGCTGGGATTAAAAATAAAAAATATATAAAATATAAAATATGGGACAAAACACACATCAYGACAAGAGAGACAGCACAGCACTACATAAAGGCAGCAACACATGACAACACAGCATGGTAGCAACACAACAAAACAACAACATGGTAGCAACACAACATGGTAGCAGCACAAAACATGGTAAAAACATTATTGGGCACAGACAACAGCACAAAGGGCAAGAAGGTAGAGACAACAATACATCACACAAAGCAGCCACAACTATCAGTAAGAGTGTACTGTTTAAGTTTTGAATGAAGAGATTGAGATAAAACTGTCCAGTTTGAGTGTTTGTTGCAGTTCGTTCCAGTCGCGAGCTGTAGCGAACTGAAAAGAGGAGTGACCCAGGGATGTGTGTACTTTGGGGATCTTTAACAGAAAGTGACTGGCAGAACAGGTGTTGTATGTGGAGGATGAAGGCTGCAGTAGATATCTCAGATAGGGGGGAGTGAGGGCTAAGAGGGTTTTAAAAATAAGCATCAACCAGTGGGTCTTGCGACGGGTATACAGAGATGATCAGTATACAGAGGAGTATAGAGTGCAGTGATGTGTCCTATAAGGAGCATTGGTGGCAAATCTGATGGTCGAATGGTAAAGAACATCTAGCTGCTCAAGAGCACCCTTACCTGCCGATCTATAAATTACATCTCCATAATCTAGCATGGGTAGGATGGTCATCTGAATCAGGGTTAGATTGGCAGCTGAATTGAAAGAGGAGCGATTACGATAGAGGACACCAAGTCTAGATTTAACTTTAGCCTGCAGCTTTTATATGTGCTGAGAGATGAACAGTGTACCATCTAGCCATACTCCCAAGTACTTGTATGAGGTGACTACCTCAAGCTCTAAACCCTCAGAGGTAGTAATCACACCTGTGGGGAGGGGGGCATTCTTCTTACCAAACCACATTACCTTTGTTTTGGAGGTGTTCAGAACAAGGTTAAGGGTAGAGAAAGCTTGTTGGACACTAAGAACGCTTTGTTGTAGAGCATTTAACACAAAATTCAGGGAGGGGCCAGCTGAGTATAAGACTGTATCATCTGCATATAAATGGATGAGAGAGCTTCCTACTGCCTGAGCTATGATGTTGATGTAAATTCAAAAGATCGTGGGGCCTAGGATCGAGCCTTGGGGTACACCCTTGGTGACAGGCAGTGGCTGAGACAGCAGATGTTATGACTTTATACACTGCACTCTTTGAGAGACGTAGTTAGCAAACCAGGCCAAAGACCCCTCAGAGACACCAATACTCCTTAGCCGGCCCTCAAGAATGGAACGGTCAAGCATATCAAATTCTTTGGCCAAGTCAATAAAATAGCAGCACAACATTGCTTAGAATCAAGGGCAATGGTGACATCATTGAGGTCCTTTAAGGTTGCAGTGACACATCCATAACCTGAGCGGAAACCCGATTGCATACCCGAGAGAATACTATAGAGATCACGAAAGCCAGTCAGTTGATTTTTCCAACACTTTTGATAAACAGGGCAAAATAGAAATAGGCCTATAATAGTTGGATCAGCTTGATCTCCCCCTTTAAATAAAGGATGAACCGTGGCTGCCTTCCAAGCAATGGGAATCTCCCCAGAAAGAAGAGACAGGTTAAAAAGGTCAGAGATAGGCTTGGCGATGATAGGGGCAGCAACCTTAAAGAAGAAAGGGTCAAAACCATCTGACCCAGATGTTTTTTTGGGGTGAAGTTTATGGAGCTCCTTTAGCACCTCGGACTCAGTGACTGCCTGCAGGGAGAAACTTTGTAGCGGGGCGGGGAAAGAGAGGGAGAAGCATCGGGATAGTCGCATTAGAAGGGGTGGGAGATGAGGAAATGTTGGAAGGGCAAGGAGGCATGGCTGAGTCAAATAGGAATCCTGACTTAATGAAGTGGTGATTAAGCCAGGTGCTTCTTGTCAGTAACAACCACATCATCAACATTAAGGGACATGGGCAGCTGTGAGGAGGAGGGTTTATTCTCCGGGTATTTAACTGTTTCCCAGAACTTATTGGGATTAGACGCACAGAGAGAGAACTGCTCCTTAAAGTAACTAACGTTGGCCTTCCGGATAGCCTGAGTGCACTTATTTCTAAATTGCCTGAACAAGAGCCAGTCAGCCTGAGTATGCGTGTGCCGAGCATTTTGCCAAATGGAATTCTTGAGGTGGAGTAAGATCACGGTCAAACCAGGGGCTAAACCTGTTTTTAATTCTCATTTTCTTTTTGGGGGCGTGTTTGTTAACAATACCACTGAAAATATAAAAAAAGAATGTCCAAGCGTCTTCGACAGAGCTCATTAAAGTTTTTTAGCAAGCGTCTATGACAAATCAGGACAGGTCGTTTTACTGAGCAGCCATTACAAACACAGGTTGTAAAACAGTGATCACTAAGGTCATTACAGAAAACACCAGACTGTTACCTATCAGGATTATTTGTGAGGATAACCTCGAGGAGGGTAGCCTTTTCTGGGTGTTTGGAGTCGTTCTTTATGGGATTGGTAATAATCTGAGAAAGATTTAGGGAGTGCCATTGCTTTAGGAYTTGGTCAGGTGGTTTAAGCATGTCCCAGTTTAGGTCACCTAGCAGGACAAATTCAGACTTAGTGTAAGGGGCCAGGAGAGAGCTTAGGGCAGGTAGGGCACAGACTGGTGCTGATGGAGGATGATAGCACCCAGCAACAGTCAACAAAGAGCTATTTGAAAGTATAATGCTTAAAACCAGTAAATCAAATTGTTTGGGGACAGACTTGGTGGAGACAACCGAGCACTGAAGGTGATCCTTGGTAAAGATTGCCACTACCCCAACTTTGGAAAATCTGTCTTGCCAAAAAAGGTTATAACCAGAAAGGTTGACATCAGTATTCAAAACACTCTTCCTTAAGCATGTCTCAGTAATGACCAACACATCTGGATTGAAGCTGTGAACCCACACTTTCAATTGATCCATTTTAGGTTACGAGAGCAGAAATCAGTGAAGCAGATATCAGAGCACAAGTCGGAATTGGGGCTAGCAACAGTAGATGGGCCAGGGTGTACATGCACATTTCCAGATATCATCAACAGTAATACGATCAAGGCATGGCATAGGACAATGAGAGCTCTGCAGTGCTGATTTATGACATCTGAATGTACAGTCGTAGCGAAAAGTTTTGAGAATGACACAAATATTAATTTCCACAAAGTTTGCTGCTTCAGTGTCTTTAGATATTTTTGTCAGATGTTACTATGGAATACTGAAGTATAATTACAAGCATTTCATAAGTGTCAAAGGCTTTTATTGACAATTACATGAAGTTGATGCAACGAGTAAATATTTGCAGTGTTGACCCTTCTATTCAAGACCTCTGCAAAGCCGCCCTGGCATGCTGTCAATTAACTTCTGGGCCACATCCTGACTGATGGCAGCCCATTCTTGCATAATCAATGCTTGGAGTTTGTCAGAATTTGTGGGGTTTTGTTTGTCCACCCGCCTCTTGAGGATTGACCACAAGTTCTCAACGGGATTAAGGTCTGGGGAGTTTCCTGGCCATGGACCCAAACTATTGATTTTTTGTTCCCCGAGCCACTTAGTTATCACTTTTGCCAAATGGCAAGGTGCTCCATCATGCTGGAAAAAGCATTGTTCGTCACCAAACTGTTCCTGGATGGTTGGGAGAAGTTGCTCTCGGAGGATGTGTTGGTACCATTCTTTATTCATGGCTGTGTTCTTAGKCAAAATTGTGAGTGAGCCCACTCCYTTGGCTGAGAAGCAACCCCACACATGAATGGTCTCAGGATGCTTTACTGTTGGCATGACACAGGACTGATGGTAGCGCTCACCTTGTCTTCTCCGGACAAGCTTTTTTCCGGATTCCCCAAACAATCGGAAAGGGGATTCATCAGAGAAAATGACCTTACCCCAGTCCTCAGCAGTCCAATGCTGAGTCCCTGTACCTTTTGCAGAATATCAGTCTGTCCCTGATGTTTTTCCTGGAGAGAAGTGGCTTCTTTGCTGCCCTTCTTGACACCAGGCCATTCTCGGAAAGTCTTCGCCTCACTGTGTGTGCAGATGCACTCACACCTGCCTGCTGCCGTTCCTGAGCAAGCTCTGTACTGGTGGTGCCCCGATCCCGCAGCTGAATCAACTTTAGGAGACGGTCCTGGTGCTTGATGGACTTTCTTGGGCGCCCTGAAGCCTTCTTCACAACATTGAACCGCTCTCCTTGAAGTTCTTGATGATCCGATAAATGGTTGATTTAGGTGCAATCTTATTGGCAGCAATATCCTTGCCAGTCAAGCCCTTTTTGTGCAAAGCAATGATGATGGCACATGTTTCCTTGCAGGTAACCATGGTTGACAGAGGAGGAACAATGATTCCAAGCACCACCCTCCTTTTGAAGCTTCCAGTCTGTTATTCGAACTCAATCAGCATGACAGAGTGATCTCCAGCCTTGTCCTCGTCAACACTCACACCTCTGTTAAAGAGAGAATCACTGACATGATGTCAGCTGGTCCTTTTGTGGCAGGGCTGAAATGCAGTGGAAATGTTTTGTGGGGATTCAGTTCATTTGCATGGCAAAGAGGAACATTGCAATTAATTGCAATTCATCTGATCACTTTTCATAACATTCTGGAGTATATGCAAATTGCCATCATACAAACTGAGGCAGCAGACTGTGAAAATTAATATTTGTGCCATTCTCAAAACTTTTGGCCACGGCTGTACATCAGATGGCAACAAGATCATATTGTACAGCAATTTCATCAGGTAAGATGAATACAAAGCCGGGGAGAGGTGGTTAGAATAGGATAGGAGGCCAAAAGTCTGTAGGATGTAGAGTTTAAGGAAAAATAACAAGCTGCTCTCCCTCTCTGTGCTCTCTCTCTCTCCTTCTGCTCTCTCCATTCTCAAAGGTCTCTCATTCTATGCCCCTCTGCTTTCCTCTTTCAAGGACTGCCCTTCTCCTCTACCTCTCTCCCACTCTGACAGACAGAGAACATCCACTGCAGTTCCTATAGCGGTAAACAGTCTATATTTTTCTCCAGTGATGTTCAGATTGCTGTGTGCGTGACTGAGACTGACTGACACACTGTACTATTGCACCCAGCAGTGCAGCAGGGCACAGCACATTGTGTCATTCCCCTCCCCCACCTTCCCTTGACTTCACTCTCCTCCTCCTTCCTCTCTTCTCTTTAACCCCCTTCTTTCCCCCTTTCCTCAGTATCTCTTACCTCAGTTTAAAAAACGGCGAAGCTGGAACGCAGCCAATTAACACAACAGGCCAGTTCACAGAGCCGTGCAGAGGAATGGAGGAAGGGGAGAGAGAGAGAGCGAGAGATAGAGAGAGAGAGAGAGAGAACGAGAGAGAAGCAGAGCTCACATAGCTACACACTGACCTACATACGTTTCCCCCCAGCTGATTGAGTCTTACGCTGAAGCCTCCGGCCAATCATGGGCAGGGAGAGAGTGCCAGCCAGCCAATTGCGTGGGCCGCCCTCCACGGAGCTCTCACTGTCTCCGGAGTCTGTACAGTTTTCAGTCATCACACACACGGAGAACGAGTGAGAGAGTGCGAAGGAGAGCTCTACAGATGAAAGAGGCAGGAAAACGAAAGGGAGTGAGGGGAGGGAGAGAGAGTGGTAGACAGACAGGGGGAAAAAGAGACCTGGGAAGCTCAATGTGGCCCAGACAGACAAATATAAACAGATATTCCTCTCTTTCCCCCTCTCCCTCTCTCTCCTACGGCAGTAGAGCGACTGGCTGCAGACAGTCAGATGAGGGCTAATTCGAGCTCATGCTAAAGAGTGGATTACCACCCTATATCTGTCCCTGTTCCTTTCCCTGCCCAAAGACTAAGCTAAGGCTAGCCTTTTCTGGCCTAGCACAGTCTGTGCCCTGCCCTCCCTGGGTCTTAGAGCTTTAACATGGGCCTTGAAGATCATTAAGACACACCAAAAATATCAACTATTAACAGAGTGAGCCAAGAATAGTTTGAGCTCTCGTTAAAAACAGTTAGTGTACATGAACCCATTTAAACTATGATGACAAATTGTTCGGATTGGTAGGTTCCAATCCGAACACATACCATACATTGGTTTCTCTGCATCTATTCCTGGCATCTAGACCTTACTGACTGTGCGTATGAGTGTTTGTGTATATCTGTGTACAGTCCATGGGTAAGGTAAACAGGTTATGGTGTGTGCGTGCAGAGTGTATGCAGCCAGCTTGTTACATGACAAGGCTGTCTGTGTTTGGTGTTCAAAGTAAGCTGAGACTGACAACAGAAACTTCTGACTCATCTCACTGTGCATACAGAGACATAGAGAGAGAGAGAGACAGAGAGACAGACAGAGAGAGAGAGCGACAGACAGAGAGACAGAGAGAGAGAGACAGAGAGCGACAGAGACAGAGAGAGACAGAGACAGAGAGAGACAGAGAGAGAGAGAGACAGAGAGACAAAGACAGAGAGAAAAAAAAATGCAGACAGACACACTGTACACAGATCAGTCAGCATAGAGCACACATCAAACAGCATGCTGGCTTGTCTCTGGATGGCATGGCACACTCTCTACACAGTACCCACACACACTCCTCAATGTTGTGAAACCACCACAAGACAGACTGGTATGGACGGTACTCAAAAGTGACACTGGGGCCCATCAGAGGTGGCACTATCACCTAATAACATCACTTCATTCAGTTTGTCTCCCTTTGTCTAGGCTATTTCCCTCTTTCCTTTGCCATGCCATCCCTCTTTCTGCCATTGTACAAATGTTTCTCTCTTACATGCTCTCCATCTCTTTCCCAAACAAAATATTTCATTTTTATTTATTAAAACCATGAATAACACTAAAACCAACCTCCCTTTAAGCAGAGGCATCCTGTAATTGAAGCTGAATGAGATTGCAGATAAATAAAGAGAACCATCACAATGACAGAGAGTGCCGGACAGTACCAACAGTTTGTTGATGAAGCCAGTGTGCTGCTAGTTGAATAGGAGAGGTTTCATCTGGCTAGGCAGGGCAGGGGCTCCTCTGGCACGATATCTTGTTCTGTTCCCCTTTCCATTTACAAAGAAAAAAACAGGCTTCTTTCTGCTGCGGCTACAAAAAAGGCACAAAAGTCGGATAAGAAAAGGGTAAGAAAAACAAACAGAAGGAAGGGGAGGGTGTGGGGGAGAGAGTGGGGGAGAGGGAGGGGGAGGGAGAGGGAGGGGGAGAGCAAAAGGCACACTAACCCATATTTAAAAAGAGACTACACTAACTGTTGCAGTAAGAGCTCTCCATCAGGACTGACAACAATACACAATGCCACTGTGAAAGGGCAATCCTCTGCAACTGTAATGCACTACTACCGTAGAAGTGCCACTTTGCAAGTGCCAGCTTCTGTATCATGGTAAAAAACACATCACTACAGATAGATAGATACATCTGGTCCCATCTGAGTCCATTAGAGAAGCCTTGGTATTACCGGGACAGTAGACAAGTTGGCCTAACAACAGGCTCCGTGTCTGGGTAGAACAACGTCCAATGTGCCTTGGGGCTCTGGAGCGATTTCATGCCTCCATAAGCAATGAAACACACACACACACACACACACACACACACACACACACACACACACACACACACACACACACACACACACACACACACACACACACAC
>NW_019942757.1:180723-196288 GCF_002910315.2 Salvelinus sp. IW2-2015 | reverse complement strand
ACACACACACACACACACACACACACACACACACACACACTCCTCTCTCCTTTCTCCCTGGAAGGGCTCTATAAATGTTTTATTCATTGGTAGCACTGGTGCTCTCAACTTCAAAAAGTTAAGAGCACCACATGAAATTTAGTAGACCCAGAAATAATTGTTTTAATTGATTGAGATTGAATTCAGAGGCCCAACATAGGCTCTATCTACTATTGAAGCACATGTTGTGCCCTAGAAAAATGTCTCTTCAAAAACATCAGGTTTGTGATGAGGACATGCAAGATACCTGTCATTCATTCATTGCTATGATCATTGATTTCCTGAAGAAGCTATCCCTTTTTCCTTTATTTCTGTGCCCCCAAGTGTTTAAATATACTGGTAAAGTTACCCGGTTGTTAGCTAGCTAGCCAATGAGGTAACATGACTGAACAAAGTTTAAACAAACGGTTAACGACGTCGACGTGCAAGTTCTTTAGATCTGCCCACAGCATGGTTTATGCAGTAGCGGTGCGTGGGTAAAATCATTGGGGAAGCCAAGCTAGGGAAAAAAAAGCCAAATTATAACCTGTGTGTTGTAATAATTGCTTTGCTTGCTTTGTAACCTGTTAGCTCATATGCCTTGCCACCGTGATATATAGGCCTATGGCCGAGACAATAAGAAGACACAATGGCAGAATAAATTCAAACACACCTTTGTTTCATCACAGAGCAACATCTGTCCAGTGGAGTCCACAAAGCATGTAACAAACAGTTACATGACCTACAGCATGGTCAATCACGTTAATGTTTCCAACATTTTAGGACTAGTAAACAACTATTGATTAAGTGCACCGGAGAGTTTACTGCAAGTCGCAAAGAAAAACAGCTGCCTACACTATTCCAGCACCATTTCAACTTCAACATGTCATCATCATTAAATCACCTACGCTTAGTGACAACTAAAAGATTACAAAAACTATTTAGTCCAATCAACGTAAGCTAAATATCATGTGGCTGTCTATGGTACTGATTTGTGTGTGTGTGTGTGTGCGTGCGTGCGTGTGTAAGTATAAAAAACATTTTGAACTTCTTTTAGAGAAATAACAATGCCATCCTCCTCTCTTTCATGTTGCCAAAACAGCCAACATTAGCCTACTAATCTAATTACATATTGAACATCCATCCTCTCAGACCAGATGCACAATATATGAATTTATGGTTGGATCAGAATCGCGTTAAATCATTGGCCAGTACGGAGAATTAAGTAAAACCACAAGTTCAAATCCCTATCTCCATCCAGGGTTAATTTAGGAAAGGGCCAATTTTAGCTAGCTAGCTAGCCACCGGAGGACAACAACACAACGAGATGCAACAATGAAAGTTTTTTTCTGTCAATGACGTTTGGCTTGATGTGATTGGTGTGAAGCCAAATCCAAACTGACTTCCCCTTTTTTTGGTACGCCAGGACCATTTACAGTTGAGCTCACTCAGTTTAGCTCAACACTGATTGGCTATTATTGCATAATTTTTTTWATCAAGGGGGCCAAATACTCGCTGGCTTCCCTTGCATTCAATGCTACTGGCAGCAACAATATCATACTCTTTTGACCAGACAGCATCAGATAGATGGGCTACACATACAGAGACAGAGGGGTGCTAATTGACCTAATTGGTCACACTTTAGAGCCCTGATTAATTAATGAACATGCATCTGCGTGAACGTGCTTTAGGCATGCTGCAAGGAGGCATGAGGACAGCAGATGTGGCCAGGGCAATAAATTACAATGTCCGTACTGTGAGACACCTAAGACAGCGCTACAGGGAGACAGGATGGACAGCTGATCATCCTCGCAGTGGCAGACCACGTGTAACAACACCTGCACAGGATCGGTACATCCGAACATCACACTTGCGGGACAGGTACASGATGGCAACAACAACTGCACGAGTTACACCAGGAACGCACAATCCCTCCATCAGTGCTCAGACTGTCAGCAATAGGCTTTAGGATGCTGGACTGAGGGCTTGGCCTGTTGTAAAGCAGGTTTTCACCAGACATCACCGGCAACAACGTCGCCTATGGGCACAAACCCACCGTCGTTGACAAGACAGGACTGGCAAAAAGTGCTCTTCACAGACGAGTCGCGGTTTTGTCTAACCAGGGGGTGATGGTCGAATTCGCGTTTATCGTCGAAAGAATGAGCGTTACACCGAGGCCTGTACTCTGGAGCGGGATCGATTTGGAGGTGGAGGGTCCGTCATGGTCTGGGGCAGTGTGTCACAGCATCATCGGACTGAGCTTGTTGTCATTGCAGGCAATCTCAACGCTGTGCGTTACAGGGAAAACATCCTCTCCCTCATGTGGTACCCTTCCTGCAGGCTCATCCTGACCTGAACCTCCAGCATGACAATGCCACCAGCCATACTGCTCGTTCTGTGAGTGATTCTCTGCAAGACAGGAATGTCAGTGTTCTGTCAAATGAAAGACCAAAACCTTTCCATGGGTTTGTGCAATGTCAGTAAACCCAGTCAGGCAACCAACCTCACAGGGCTCATTATATTGCTAGCTCATATGTCTCCTCTCCTCTCTCTCCAGGCATCATACTGTATCTCGCTGACCCATACCTGTGCAAACACACAGGTGCACTGAGGGCTCATAAGGATTAAGAATGACAACACTACTCTTCTTCAGCTCAGGGGTACAGGAATATGAACTCTTCACCTGGACGGACCTACATGGTTTGGTCAAATTATGAGAAGCATGCATCCATATCCACAGGTTGAAGCCTAAAATAGAGTAAAATAAGAGTAAAATAAAGATTCTGTCAGTTGATAATACTGTGAGCTAAGGCAGTAGAAGTGAGGTGGGAAGGAGTGCTGATTGGTAGACTTTCCGATTTTGTCTGGATCTCAATTTGCTTGTGGCTACATTGAACCACACAGCGATACATGGAATGCACTGAAGCATGTCAACATTGGAAACCCCAAACCTCCTCTCTCTGTTTTAGTGTTCAGTGGCTGAGCACGGTTTCACAATGGCCCTCCTTCATCCCTTGAGCCCCCCACCGTCACCTACCACCCCCTCCACCTCCACCTCCACCCCCCAGCCCAGCACAATGTCCTGGGAACACTGTGGTTACTTCATGAAGAGAGGGGATTAGTGGTTAGATCTTAGTGGGCCAGCAGTAAGACAATGCCTACAGAGCATGCCCAATCAGTCTGTAGCTAACATTTACATTACATTTAAGTCATTTAGCAGACGCTCTTATCCAGAGCGACTTACAACCCTGACTCTGACCCCCTGACTCCCAACCAAACAACCAGAGAAACTGGATCTGAGGAGTACCAGAACAACTCAAGACAGAGTACTACACTACTGGAGCTGTCTGAAAAGCAGAACCAGAAAGTCGATGACATCATCATTCTACTGTTTTAACAACAGATATTAGCTAACTCTGGACCACGACCCAGACCTCCTTTAGAGATCATAAAGTGTCATAAACATTTCACAAATACACAGAACCTCTACTGAAGACAATCTCCCATTTTGAGGACATGACTATGTCTAGGTGACAAGCAGGTTAACTTGGTTTTAAAGGTCAGACCCAAACCTTGCCTATCGTCCTTGAGGTAGAAGTGGCCCTTAATCACAGATCTAGGATCATATTACCCTACCGCCCCAATCCTAACTGCAAAATGAGTGGAACAAAACAATAATATCTGACCCTGTATCAGTGGTTAGAGGCAACTTCTGCCTAAACAGCCCTTAGCAAATCTGGGAGGGTGTCCACTGCTGTTAATTCAAAGGCATGGATTTATATGGTCAGAGACAAATCCATTTACATGTAGATGGTGACTTTGGCATGCACCACACACACCCAAGTGCACACTTACACATACACCATAAATGGGAGGGTTGGCTCCATTTAGTGCCAGCCATGGCTTCCCGCATGGAGGACACAAACAGTTATTCTAGCATAATCAAATTTTTATGAATTCTAATCAATCTGGAAAATCCTGCTCTGAGGATGGATGAGCGAAGGTCGGAAGGGATGGAGAGGGGTTGGGGGAATGGAAACGGCAAGGGGCGCACCTCCATCACTCTTGTCTCCTGACCCACATGAATCACGGCAGCATCGGGGAACAACAGATACCCTCATCAAATCACACACAGCATTGTGACCCTACGCTGCTGTCAGAGAGAGAGAGGAGGGTGGGAGTGAGGGAGTGAGACAAAACAATTATTTTCTGTGATTAGATGGCAGCAAAGCCATGTCTCCTGTCATTAAATTGTATTTTTCCCCTCGCACTCTGTCTCTCTCTCACACACTCTCCCTTCCCTTTCTCTCCCTTGGCTGGGTAATAGCAGCTAGGTGGAGTGGTGTAATACGTAGAGACAGGGTCGAGAAAACAAATAAACGTTTAAAAACCCAGGCTCATAGTGGCAAGACAAATTCTAAAATGGTAACTTAAATTGACTCAAGGACTAGGGATTGCTGGAACGTCGAAGTGTGAGTATGTGTCTGTCTGTGTGTGTGTGTGTGTGTGTGTGTGTACCATTTACATTACATTTAAGTCATTTAGCAGACGCTCTTATCCAGAGCGACTTACAAATTGGTGCATTCACCTTATGATATCCAGTGGAACAACCACTTTACAATAGTGCATCTAACTCTTTTAAGGGGGGGGGGGTTAGAAGGATTACTTTATCCTATCCTAGGTATTCCTTAAAGAGGTGGGGTTTCAGGTGTCTCCGGAAGGTGGTGATTGACTCCGCTGACCTGGCGTCGTGAGGGAGTTTGTTCCACCATTGGGGTGCCAGAGCAGCGAACAGTTTTGACTGGGCTGAGCGGGAACTGTACTTCCTCAGAGGTAGGGAGGCGAGCAGGCCAGAGGTGGATGAACGCAGTGCCCTTGTTTGGGTGTAGGGCCTGATCAGAGCCTGAAGGTACGGAGGTGCCGTTCCCCTCACAGCTCCGTAGGCAAGCACCATGGTCTTGTAGCGGATGCGAGCTTCAACTGGAAGCCAGTGGAGAGAGCGGAGGAGCGGGGTGACGTGAGAGAACTTGGGAARGTTGAACACCAGACGGGCTGCGGCGTTCTGGATGAGTTGTAGGGGTTTAATGGCACAGGCAGGGAGCCCAGCCAACAGCGAGTTGCAGTAATCCAGACGGGAGATGACAAGTGCCTGGATTAGGACCTGCGCCGCTTCCTGCGTGAGGCAGGGTCGTACTCTGCGAATGTTGTAGAGCATGAACCTACAGGAACCAGGGGGCTATTTGGGGCACACGCAGTAAGTGCCACTATTGGGTTAAACTCCAGATATTAAGCCCACCCTATACTAGTGTTAAGTTCGCCAACAAAAAAAGGTAGGTAGAAAAAGGGCCTAGGTGACGTTTGGCGCCACTTTACCTGTAGTGTCGATTCAAACAAGACCGAATGCAACGTTTCCACGGGAGATGACAGTGTTTGTACCCACAAGATGACGGGGGAAAATATGACCTACCTCAAGAAACATATGAAAGCACATCATCCCAATGTACAGTGCATTCGGGAAAGTATTCAGACCCCTTGACTCTTTCCACAGTTTGTTACGTTACAGCCTCATTCATCAATCTACACACAATACCCAATAWTGACAAAGCAAAAACAGGTTTAGACATTGTTGCAAATCTATAAAAAAAAACTTAAATATCATATTTACATAATTATTCAGACCCTTTACTCAGTACTTTGTTCAAAATCAAATCAAATATTATTGTTCACATACACATGGTTAGCAGCTGTTAATGCGAGTGTAGCGAAATGCTTGTGCTTCTAGTTCCGGCAGTGCAGTAATATCTAACAAGTAATCTAACAAATTCACAACGACTACCTTATACACACAAATGTAAAGGGATGATCAAGAATATGTACATATAAATATATGAATGAGTGATGGCCGTGCGGCATAGGCAAGATGCAGTAGATGGTATAGCATACAGTATATACATGTGAGATGAGTAATGTAGGATATGTAAACATTATTAAAGTGGCATTTTTTAAAGTGACTAGCGATGCCTTTATTAAATAACATTTTTAAAGTGGCCAGAGAATTGAGTCTGTATGTTGGCAGCAGTCTCTCTATGTTAGTGATGGCTGTTTAACAGTCTGATGGCCTTGAGATAGAAGCTGTTTTTCAGTCTCTTGGGTCCCAGCTTTGATGCACCTGTACTGACCTCGCCTTCTGGATGATAGCGGGGTGAACAGGCAGTGGCTCGGGTGGTTGTTGTCGATGATCTTTCTGGCCTTCCTGTGACATCGGGTGCTGTAGGTGTCCTGGAGGGCAGGTAGACTGTGTTGAAGCACCTTTGGCAGCGATTACAGCTTCGAGTCTTCTTGGGTATGACGCTACAAGCTTGGCACACCTGTATTTGGGGCGTTTCTCCCATTCTGCTCTGCATATCCTCTCAAGCTCTGTCAGGTTGGATGGGGAGCGTCTCTGCACAGCTATTTTCAGGTCTCTCCAGAGATGTTAGATCGGCCTCTGGCTGGGCCACTCAAGGACATTAGAGACTTGTCCCGAAGACACTCCTGTGTTGTCTTGGCTGTGTGCCTAGGGTCGTTGTCCTGTTGGAAGGTGAACCTTCGCCCTAGTCGGTGTTCCTAAGCGCTCTGGAACAGATATTCATCCAGGATCTCTCTGTACTTTGCTCTGTTCATCTTGACTAGTCTCCCAGTCCCTGCCGCTGAAAAACATCCCCACTGCATGATGCTGCCACCATCATTATTATCATTGTATCCTTTTCCCTCTCGCTCTCATCCAACACTTCCCACACTGCCCCTACTCGGATGGTATCGCGCCGTCCCAACCTTCGCTCTCTCTCCCCCGCTACTCTCTCCTCTTCCATCCTATCATCTCCTCTGCATTCCTCTGCTCAACCTTCTCCAACCTATCTCCTGATTCTGCCTCCTCAACCCTCCTCTCCTCCCTCTCTGCATCCTTTGACTCTCTATGTCCCCTATCCTCCAGGCCGGCTCGGTCCTCCCCTCCTGCTCCGTGGCTCGACGACTCACTGCGAGCTCACAGAACAGGGCTCCGGCAGCCGACGGAAAATGGAGGAAAACTCGCCTCCCTGGCGGACCTGGCATCCTTTCACTCCCTCCTCTACATTCTCCTCTTCTGCTCTGCTGCTAAAGCCACTTTCTACCACTCTAAATTCCAAGCATCTGCCTCTAACCCTAGGAAGCTCTTTGCCACCTTCTCCTCCCTCCTGAATCCTCCTCCCCCTCCTCCCCCCTCCTCCCTCTTGCGGATGACTTCGTCAACCATTTTGAAAAGAAGGTCGACGACATCCGATCCTCGTTTGCTAAGTCAAACGACACCGCTGGTTCTGCCTCACACTGCCCTACTGTGCTTTGACCTCGCGTCTTTGACCTCCCATCTCGCGTCTTGTGACGGCCGGCCGCCCAACAACCTGCCCGCTTGACCCTATCCCCTCCTCTCTTCTCCAGACCATTTCCGGAGACCTTCTCCTTACCTCACCCCGCTCATCAACTCATCCTTGACCGCTGGCTACGTCCCTTCCGTCTTCAAGAGAGCGAGAGTTGCACCCCTTCTGAAAAAACCTACACTCGATCCCTCCGATGTCAACAATACAGACCAGTATCCCTTCTTTCTTTTCTCTCCAAAACTCTTGAACGTGCCGCCCTTGGCCAGCTCTCCTGATCTCTCTCAGAATGACCTTCTTGATCCAAATCAGTCAGGTTTCAAGACTAGTCATTCAACTGAGACTGCTCTCTCTGTGTCACGGAGGCGCTCCGCACTGCTAAAGCTAACTCTCTCTCCTCTGCTCTCATCCTTCTAGACCTATCGGCTGCCTTTGATATGTGAACCATCAGATCCTCCTCTCCACCCTCTCCGAGCTGGGCATCTCCGGCGCGGCCCACGCTTGGATTGCGTCCTACCTGACAGGTCGCTCCTACCAGGTGGCGTGGCGAGAATCTGTCTCCGCACCACGTGCTCTCACCACTGGTGTCCCCCAGGGCTTGTTCTAGGTCCTCTCCTATTCTCGCTATACACCAAGTCACTTGGCTCTGTCATATCCTCACATGGTCTCTCCTATCATTGCTATGCAGACGACACACACATAATCTTCTCCTTTCCCCCCTGATAACCAGGTGGGAATCGCATCTCTGCATGTCTGGCAGACATATCAGTGTGGATGACGGATCACCACCTCAAGCTGAACCTCGGCAAGACGGAGCTGCTCTTCCTCCCGGGAAGGACTGCCCGTTCCATGATCTCGCCATCACGGTTGACAACTCCATTGTGTCCTCCTCCCAGAGTGCTAAGAACCTTGGCGTGATCCTGGACACACCCCTGTCGTTCTCAACTCACATCAAGGCGGTGACCCGTTCCTGTAGGTTCATGCTCTACAACATTCGCAGAGTACGACCCTGCCTCACACAGGAAGCAGCGCAGGTCCTAATCCAGGCACTTGTCATCTCCCGTCTGACTACTGCAACTCGCTGTTGGCTGGGCTCCCTGCCTGTGCTATTAAACCCCTACAACTCATCCAGAACGCCGCAGCCCGTCTGGTGTTCAACCTTCCCAAGTTCTCACGTCACCCCGCTCCTCCGCTCTCTCCACTGGCTTCCAGTTGAAGCTCGCATCCGCTACAAGACCATGGTGCTTGCCTACGAGCTGTGAGGGGAACGGCACCTCCGTACCTTCAGGCTCTGATCAGGCCCTACACCCAAACAAGGGCACTGCGTTCATCCACCTCTGGCCTGCTCGCCTCCCTACCTCTGAGGAAGTACAGTTCCCGCTCAGCCCAGTCAAAACTGTTCGCTGCTCTGGCACCCCACAATGGTGGAACAAACTCCCTCACGACGCCAGGTCAGCGGAGTCAATCACCACCTTCCGGAGACACTGAAACCCCACCTCTTTAAGGAATACCTAGGATAGGATAAAGTAATCCTTCTAACCCCCCCTCCCCCTTAAAAGAGTTAGATGCACTATTGTGAAGTGGCTGTTCCACTGGATATCATAAGGTGAATGCACCAATTTGTAAGTTCCTCTGGATAAGAGCGTCTGCTAAATGACTTAAATGTAAATGTAAATCATTACACAACAAGTTGGAAATCTCAAATTCAACGAGTGGTTTGGAAGGAATCAGTGACAGTGGCTGTGTGGTCCCAAATCTGGGATTAAGGGACTCTATTCCAAATGTAAAATGGTAAAACATTCAACATTGGATATGCTGTCAATGAAGCGTGATTTGGTTATAATAGTTATATTGACTAACGTTAAGTCTGTCCTAGCTTGCTCATTGTCTTAATCGAAATGACGGATTTACCCGCTTGTCTTCCCCTTATGCCGTAGTTTGTACATCTCAATTGTCATTAGAAACCACATTTGTTTAAGCAAGTCAGGCATATCAGCTGTTTTTTTACAAGGCAGGAAATGAGGCTGAATGAACTGTTTCGCTGCCAGACAAGACTCCGCTGATAGCCAGGTGTAGCAGTGGTAATATATTTGGACTGCTGTTGGGACAGCTTTATGTAGGCCCTAACAGTTTGTGGTCATTGTTTGTCACCGTTATAGTGCAATTAATGTATTGTTTCATGTTGTGTTGTGGCTTTGCTGGCATGCATTCCACTTGTTTTTTTTTGCCCCACCAAGATGTACATGCTTAAATCGCCACTGGATTACAGTATAGCTACAGTATGTCATGGGGTGTGTTTTTTTTAATCTGCTGCAGAGTAATGTGTTCTTCTGCCAACTTGACTGTTAGGAAGAGAAACATGGGATAGGATGTTATGCAGAAAAATATGCTGGTAGGACATGTGCACATGGAAGTCAGTGATTTCTGTTTACTATAGGTTAATGAGACAATAAAAATGTGATGTGACGGGCCTCCCGAGTGATTGCATCACAGTGTTGCGGCGTCACTACAGCCTGGGGTTCGACCGTAAGGAGCTACAGAGGGTAGTGCGTACGGCCCAGTACATCACTGGGGCCAAGCTTCCTGCCATCTAGGACCTATATACTAGGCAGTGTCAGAGGAAAGCCCCAAAAATTGTCAAGACTCCAGACACCCAAGTCATAGACTATTCTCTTTGCTACCGCACGGCAAGCGGTACCGGAGCGCCAAGTCTAGGACCGAAAGGCTCCTTAAGGACTTGTAAGTAAGCATTTCACGGTAAGGTCTACAACCTGTTGTATTCGGCGCATGTGACAAATAAAGTTTGATTTGAATTGATCCCAGACTGTGTCAAAACTGTCTGTGACCAGGAGTCCCATAGGCTGGCGCACAATTGGCCCAGCGTCGTCCGGGTTTGGCCCAGGGGCTTTACTTGGCTCATCACGCCTGCAGGCTGACTTCGGTCGTCAGTAGAACGTTTTTTCATCCGACACATTGGTGCAGCTGGCTTCCGGGTTAAGCGAGTGGGTGTTAAGCGCGGCTTGGCGGGTCATGTTTCGGAGCCTCTCGTGAGCCTGTTGGGGAGTTGCAGTGATGAGACAAGATCGTTAGCACAACATTTGTGGAGAAAAAGGGGGTAAAAATGACAACAAAAACAAAAAATGGTGATGTGACTAAAATGTAAGGGCATTTAGTTGACTAAAATGGCCGACAGTTTTCATCATTTTGACAATAACTAGACAAAATCCTTATACAAATGAAGACTTAATGATATTTTAGTCAAAATGACTAAGACTAAATCTAAAAAGAGTTCAATAATTAACACTGCCCTTTACCCATGCCAAACCATTCATTCTACCCCCCATATTCCCCCTCCTCCAAACCCCTTTTAAACACCAGCACCCACCAGCCTGTGTGTAATTAATCAAATATGAGAATATGCATGTCTAAGTGAAGCACTGGGGTGAGGACCACAGGAGTGTACCAGGGAAGTAGAGGAGCGGAGCAAAATTGACCCGGCATTGCGTGACTTGTGCACATCACACTGCAGAGCGTTACATCACCCCAGACCAGGGATTTAAAATGACACATTATTGAGATCATCACCATGGCGCCACAGACTCACATTGCACAGACGCTACTTAGAGGAGAGAGAGAGAGAGAGAGAGAGAGAGAGAGAGAGAGAGAGAGAGAGAGAGAGAGAGAGATCATAGCCAGAGCTTGCATGAAAACACAAACACAGAGTGTGCATGCAAACACAAACACACACACAGTGACATGTTCAGAGGGGAAGGTAGTAATTCGAGGGTCATTAGAGGAGCCTGTGCTTCTCCTCACGGTCGGCCGTGGTCTCTATCCTGCTCCTGCCCAGTAACACTTCCTGTTAAGCACTGCTTATTTCCTGTTTCATATAAACAAACTAGCTACAACTAGGAGGGGTGGACTGTATAGTCTCCAAGACATATGTAAACAGGGTGAATTGGGACTCACTTGTTGCAACTGTTTGAGGTGCACCATTTTTACAATAGGGCCTAAATACGGCAGCACAGGGAAACGTCTCTGCTTGTTAAACCTTGCTTGTTACTATGATTAAATTAATTAGAATAGATTGGACATACATACTGTAAGACCATGTGCCGTGCGTAGAGGGAGTGCAACAAGACACACACACACACACACACACACACACTGCTAGCCCCCTCATTTGGCTGGATGTAAAACAGTGAAGTGAGCAAAAACAAGTTGTCCCCCATAGCACTTCTCCTCACTATAAGCAGAGCCCTTGAAGTCTGCTGTAGCCTCTAATAAATGAAGATAAATCTCCTACAGCTCTCTCTCTGTCTTTGCACTAATCTCCCATTGTTAATCTCCATGACTCGATTCCATCTTTTTGTTGTTGCTATCGACCAAAATTAAGATGCATTCCAAAAATGGATGACAATAGTGTGTGTGTGTTCCCTCTGTGTGCTCTGTGGAGGAGCCAAGCTTCAGATAGGATCTCACTGACAATCACTCCCATCATGTCTCACACACTGATTACACTAAAGACAGGGATGTGGTTAGACTGGCACGCGCAGGTGGAAAACCTTATTCTGTGTGTTTCCACCTGCGCGTGCCAGTCTAACCACATCCCAATCACTCATGATGGGAGTGATTGTCAGTGAGATCCTATCTGAAGCTTGGCTCCTCCACAGAGCACACAGAGGGAACACAAACACACTATTGTCATCCATTTTGGGAATGCATCTTAATTTTGGTCGATAGCAACAACAACAAAAAGATGGAATCGAGTCATGGAGAGTAACAATTGGAGAGTAGTGCAAAGACAGAGAGCTGTAGGAGATTTATCTTCATTTATTAGAGGCTACAGCAGACTTCAAGGGCTCTGCTTATAGTGAGGAGAAGTGCTATGGGGGACAACTTGTTTTTGCTCACTTCACTGTTTTACATCCAACCAAATGAGGGGGCTGGTGGTGGTGTGTGTGTGTGTGTGTGTGTGAAAATGAGAGCAAGAGCGAGTGATAATGAGTGAGCAAATGAGAAAAGGGGAGAGAGAGACAGAGAGAGAGAGAGAGAGAGAGAGATGTGAGAGGGGGTAAGCTTTCCCCTCAGCCAAGAACATGCTCTTAAAAATGTATACAGTGATCTGAATTAATCCAGAGAGCATTGAATGATTGAGGAGCAGCTTTGAACAGAGCAGATCAGAAGAGTGTGACATGGGTTAGAGTAGAGAGGATAGGGAACATTGGCCTGACGACTCACACTAAAATATTCATCTGTTCTGTCATTTGCTACATACTTTAGTCTGAGACTACCATCATTGAAATCATTTGTGGTTACGAGGGGCGTTGTACAAAACAAAGTCATCAGCAATTGGATCATCTCTAACCAATGATGACATTTCAAACCACCGCTTTACCCACGTGTGTTCTGGCCCAACCCATCAGTTTCTTGACCAATCAGACGGCCCTGAATGTGTTCGCATTCGTTGAAGGGTCGGGGAGGTACTCAGCTCCAGACTCATTGTGGAGAATCATCTAACGTACGAGGGCGTGGTGTTTGGCTGGAGAAAGGAGTCTGGGTAGCCAGGCAAGGGAAAATTACTGCACTGAACAGTAAAAATTATCCTTTTTAATGCGCCCTTGTCAGTCAGTTCAAATTGCAACAAATGGGGGGGACTCACGTGCACTGTACACAAAGAGCGAGCGAGCGAGCAAGAAAGAGAGAGAGAGGTATCAAACGGTCAGCTCTGTAAATGTCAAGCCCTCTCACTACCTGACCTGTCAGTAAGAACTCATCATCAGTAAGATCATTGTCCCCGCCCCTCTTCAGCCATACACCATCACGACAACACAATGACATTATAGGCCTACTCTGCTACAGAAACAACAGTCATTAACATAGATGTAAACTGTCAAATGGGAATGTAACATGCAGCTTGTCCCTGGGGCAGACAATTAGACGGCACCATTGATTAGAATGTGAAATAGAAAGTGGGTCTGTATTATAGATGCAGGTACACTGTTCAGAGTGTGACACTCTTCAGAGGAGAAGGAGAAAGAAGCCCTGGAGCAATTGGTTCCTATAAACGAGTGCCCCTAACCCCCTCACCCCCCAAACACCCAGAGTCCTTGTATTGGGGGTCATTGCCAAAGGGCAGCTGTAATACAGCAATTTGGAACAAAGCTTGTTAATTTACTCTCTCCTCTCCCTCTTTTATTTGTTTTGCTTTAAGGAGTCTTTACGGAGTTTCGTGGATGGTGCTCCCTCAGCCAGGGCGCACGCACGTGCAAATCCTAATGGTTTCAAACTAGTGGTTGGTCCCATTTTTCTTACAACCTCGTTATACCTATACTAGCGTCCCATATCGTTGGTGGTTCTATGCTGCTGGTCTTATAGAAGCCATGACAATATGCTATCAACCTGTCACATTGCTAACTCACCACAGTGGCATTGCATATCAATGCCTTTCTATAGAATGGACATTCTTTGTTACTGCCCGTCTCTATGACTCCAGACTGAAAGCCTGTCAGCCTGTCTTTTGTACACACACACTGACAGCAGAGGGGTGCTGTTAGCACCATAACATCCTCCAAAGCATACTCACGTCCCATCGTCACAGAAAGACATCTGATAAAGGCCTAATGGGTTTTGTTCATCCCCTGCTTCCATTTTTCTCCCTCCCTCGATCCCTCCCTCCTCCCCCGTCTTGATAGGAGCACTAATMATTTTGGGGCTGGAGAATAAACACATACACCATGGAGAGGGAAGGGAAGTCCATTAAAATGATAATCACCATCTATCTCTGCTGGTTTATTGGGGTATGTTTTCATACACTGTATGCCACCTGACCAAATGGAGGTTGGAGGTGAGGTTGGATGCAGTCTAGGACAGACTTTACTGCAATTACTGCAATAACACAGTAATAAATGACTTTGTGACAAATTAATGGATGAGTTATAGTTTAATTGTACTTCAAGAATGATGTTCCCCTCCAGCTTAATACAGCACACACACACACACACACACACACACACACACACACACACACACACACACACACACACACACACAACACACACACACACACACACACACACACACACACACACACACACACACACACACACACACACACACACACACACACAAACTAATCCTAGAAAGTGGAAACTGGGTGAGTGTGTGTGTGAGGTGTTTTCAAGATAATTAACATGTGTATGGAATGTACTACACAGTGCATATGTAAGAACTGGAACATTGGGGGTATTTCCTTCAAATACATGTGTGTGTATATGTGAGTTTTTATGCGTGTGTTTATTTAGCAACAGTGTATGTACAGTGGCTTGCGAAAGTATTCACCCCCTTGGCATTTTTCCTATTTTCTTGCCTTACAACCTGGAATTAAAATTGATTTTTGGGGTGTTGTATCATTTTGGATTTACACAACATGCCTACCACTTTGAAGATGCAAAATATTATTATTGTGAAACAAACAAGAAATAAGACAAAAAACTGAAAACTTGAGCGTGCATAACTATTCACCCCCCACCAAAATCAATACTTTGGTAGAGCCACCTTTTGCAGCAATAACAGCTGCAAGTCTTGGGGTATGTTTCTATAAGCTTGGCACATGTATCCACTGGGATTTTTGGCCATTCTTCAAGGCAAAACTGCTCCAGCAACTTCAAGTTTGATCGGTTCTGCTGGTGTACAGCAGTCTTTAAGTCATACCCAAATTCTCAATTGGATTGGGTCTGGGCTTTGACTAGGACATTCCAAGACATTTAAATGTTTCCCCTTAAACCACTCGAGTGTTGTTTCAGCAGTGTGCTTATGGCATTTTCCTGCTGGAAGGTGAACCTCAGTCCCAGTGTCAAATCTCTGGAAGACTGAAACAGGTTTCCCTCAAGAATTTCCCTGTATTTAGCATCATCCATCATTCCTTCAATTCTGACCAGTTTCCCAGTCCCTGCCGATGAAAAGCATCCCCACAGCATGATGCTGCCACCACCATGCTTCACTGTGGGGATGGTATTCTCGGGGATGCTTTTCATCGGCAGGGGGCGGGACTGGGGATTAAACTGGTCAGAATTGAGAGGAGGAGTGATAGATGATGATGTTGGTGGTTGTGAGTTTGTGCTAAACTAACAGCAGCGGACGTTATAGATTTTCCT
>NW_019942757.1:173508-174842 GCF_002910315.2 Salvelinus sp. IW2-2015 | reverse complement strand
ATACAATGTAATTTTCTGGATTTTTGTTTTAGATTCCGTCTCTCACAGTTGAAGTGTACCTATGATAAAAATTACAGACCTCTACATGCTTTGTAAGTAGGAAAACCTGCAAAATCGGCAGTGTATCAAATACTTGTTCTCCCCACTGTACATACATACATACATACATACATACATACATACATACATACATACATACATACATACATACATACATACAAACTAATCCTAGAAAGTGGAAACTGGGTGAGTGTGTGTGTGAGGTGTTTTCAAGATAATTAACATGTGTATGGAATGTACTACACAGTGCATATGTAAGAACTGGAACATTGGGGGGTATTTCCTTCAAATACATGTGTGTGTATATGTGAGTTTTTATGCGTGTGTTTATTTAGCAACAGTGTATGTACAGTGGCTTGCGAAAGTATTCACCCCCTTGGCATTTTTCCTATTTTCTTGCCTTACAACCTGGAATTAAAATKGATTTTTGGGGTGTTGTATCATTTTTGGATTTACACAACATGCCTACCACTTTGAAGATGCAAAATATTATTATTGTGAAACAAACAAGAAATAAGACAAAAAACTGAAAACTTGAGCGTGCATAACTATTCACCCCCCACCAAAGTCAATACTTTGGTAGAGCCACCTTTTGCAGCAATAACAGCTGCAAGTCTCTTGGGGTATGTTTCTATAAGCTTGGCACATGTATCCACTGGGATTTTTGSCCATTCTTCAAGGCAAAACTGCTCCAGCAACTTCAAGTTTGATCGGTTCTGCTGGTGTACAGCAGTCTTTAAGTCATACCACAAATTCTCAATTGGATTGGGTCTGGGCTTTGACTAGGACATTCCAAGACATTTAAATGTTTCCCCTTAAACCACTCGAGTGTTGTTTCAGCAGTGTGCTTATGGMCATTTTCCTGCTGGAAGGTGAACCTCAGTCCCAGTGTCAAATCTCTGGAAGACTGAAACAGGTTTCCCTCAAGAATTTCCCTGTATTTAGCATCATCCATCATTCCTTCAATTCTGACCAGTTTCCCAGTCCCTGCCGATGAAAAGCATCCCCACAGCATGATGCTGCCACCACCATGCTTCACTGTGGTGATGGTATTCTCGGGGTGATGAGAGGTGTTGGGTTTGTGCTAGACACAGCGTTTTCCTTGATGGCCAAAAAGCTCAATTTTTGGCTCATCTGACCAGACTCCTTTCTTCCATTTGTTTGGGGAGTCTCCGACATGCCTTTTGGCAAACACCAAACATGTTTGGAGTATCTGTCCAATGTCCTCTGTGGAGCTTTGCAGGTTCTTCTGGGTTATCTTTGGTCTCTTTGTT
>NW_019942757.1:147014-173498 GCF_002910315.2 Salvelinus sp. IW2-2015 | reverse complement strand
CCAAACATGTTTGGAGTATCTGTCCAATGTCCTCTGTGGAGCTTTGCAGCTTCTTCTGGGTTATCTTTGGTCTCTTTGTTGCCTCTCTGATTAATGCCCTCCTTGCCTGGTCCGTGAGTTTTGGTGGGCGGCCCTCTCTTGGCAGGTTTGTTGTGGTGCCATATTCTTTCCAATTTTTAATAATGGATTTAAAATGGTGCTCCGTGGGATGTTCAAAGTTTTGGGATATTTTTTTATAACCCAACCCTGATCTGTACTTCTCCACAACTTTGTCCCTGACCTGTTTGGAGAGCTCCTTGGTCTTCATGGTGCCGCTTGCTTGGTGGTGCCCCTTGCTTAAAGGTGTTGCCGACTCTGGGGCTTTTCAGAACAGGTGTATATATACACTGAGATCATGTGACAAATTGCACACAGATGGACTTTATTTAACTAATGTGACTTCTGAAGGTAATTGATTGCACCAGATTTGATTTAGGGGCTTCATAGTAAAGGGGGTGAATACATATGCACTCACCACTTTTCCATATATATATTTTATTTTTTAAACAAGTTTTTTATTTTTATTTTTATTTCACTTCACCAATTTGGACTATTTTGTGTATGTCCATTACATGAAATCCAAATAATAATAATAATAATTACAGGTTGTAATGCAACAAAATAGGAAAAACGCCAATGGGGATGAATACTTTTGTAAGGCACTGTATGTATGTACGTATGCGTGTGTGTGTTTATCTCCCTGCTCCACATAAGTGACATAACTGAGCCTGAGAATGGGCCTCTGCTCTGCAGCTGTTGAGGGGGTCTAGACTCTGAGCTGCCTGGCTGCTTGTTGCGTCAGGCTTAAGTAACACAGGGGCCCAAAGTTCACTGGAGCAGCGCTAGGAACACAGACACACACCTTAACCACACACACACCACACACACACACACCTGTGCTTCAGGCATGTTTACAGGCCCTATTTGGTCTCTCTCACTCTCCCTTTGTTCTGCCATAACATAGCCACACATTTCAACAGCAGCTCCAAACTTTGTGAAGTACCTCAACTCCTCCATGCAGTTGAACAGAGACTAGAGATTTTGAAATTAAACTCCGACTTGCTATGCATGATACATCAAAAATGTACATTCTTAAACCTTTACTGTCCTCTATTGTTGCGTGCCTTTCTTTGTTTGCTGAAATCTATACTTTATCAAATACAACCACCAACTGTTTCCTTGTTGAGATTCAATTGGCACATGCACATTYGTGCTGAGTTGACATCTTAGAGCAACAACAACGAAGAAACAGTCGGTGGTTGTATTTGATTAAGATTYTTTTTWAAGTATGGATTTCAGCACAGMGACTTGAAGGAGTCAGAGGTTCATTTAAAAAAAACTCTAGTCCGCGATCAGCTCCATGGAGGAGTTGAGGTATTTGGCAACTCCAAACTAGACCTCTCCCTCCAGACAGGAGTCAAGCTGTTACATTCCCTGTGGAGCAACCATAGTCTACCCTGGAATTGTTAGCAAGAAAGACTGACTTTCAGTGGGATTTTAGCAAGTACATTTTGGTGGGGCAAACTCCCCCAAAATATATTTGGGATACATGCCAGCAAAGCCACTACACAACACAAAACTAAACAATACATGAATTGCACTATAACGGTGACAAACGGTGCCCACAAACTGTTAGATCCTACATGAAGCTGTCCCAACAGCAGAGCTTTCTTTTCAGCACCATGTAATGAATGCTTACCACCACTACATCTGGTTATCAGCGGAGCCTTGGCTGGGAGCAAAACAGTTCATTCAGCCTCATTTACCGCCATAGCTGATATGGCTGACTTGCTTAAAACTTCTTCAGGGTTGGTGGGTSCCCTGTGAGACGGTTGAGCTAACATAGGCTAATGCGATTAGCATGAGGTTGTAAGTAACAAGAACATTTCCCAGGACATAGACATATATGATATTGGCAGAAAGCTTAAATTCTTAAATTCTTTAAATTCTTCTAACCGCACTGTCCAATTTACAGTAGCTATTATGGTGAATAACATGCTATTGTTTGAGGAGAGTGCACCGTTTTGAACATGAAAAGTTAATAATAAACAAATTAGGCACGTTTGGGTAGTCTTGATACAACATTTTTAACAGAAATACAATGGTTCATTGGATCAGTCTAAAACTTTGCACATRCACTACTGCCATCTAGTGGCCARAATCTATATTGCACCTGGGATGGAATAATACATTATGGCCTTTCTCTTGCATTTCAAAGATAGTACAAAAAAAATACAAAAACACAGTTRGTTTTTTCTTTGTATTATCTTTTACCAGATCTAATGTGGTTTCTACTGACAATTGAGATGTACAAACTATGACATAAGGGAATGATGAGAGGATAAGAGGCAATCCTTCATTTCGATTAAGACATTAATAAACAAGCTAAGACTGACATAGTCAATATATATAGTCAATAGTATATATATACTATTTGTTCAGCACTTTTGAAATGTACAGCGAGAGAAATCAGAACATGGGTCGTTCTTACAGTATTCTCCCTGTACACCAAGTCAGTACCGAAGGATAAATAAAGGGAGCATATAAGCAGACAATGAAAGCTCTTACTATATTCAATGATGACATTTCTCTAAAACAGGCTATAGGCTACATGTGCACCACCAAGTCAGAACAGTAGGCTGAATTATGAGGGGGAAAGGGACCAAATGGGCTACTAACACTTAGTATGAGTTTCTTAGCTACAGTATACACCTCTCCCTGACATATTACATCATTAATGCAGCAGCATACAATACATTTTTGGTGAGACAAAACCRCGACTCTTCAGTGAAAGTACTTTTTTCCAGTCCTGTCTGGTCCAGCGATGGTGGGTTTGTGCCCATAGGCGACGTTGTTGCCGGTGATGTCTGGTGAGGACCTGCCTTACAACAGGCCTACAAGCCCTCAGTCCAGCCTCTCTCAGCATATTGCGGACAGTCTGAGCGCTGGTGGAGGGATTGTGCGTTCTTGGTGTAATTCGGGCAGTTGTTGTTGCTATCCTGTACCTGTCCCGCAGGTGTGATGTTCTGATGTACCGATCCTGTGCAGATGTTGTTACACGTGGTCTGCCTCTGCAAGTGCAATCAGCTGTCCGTCCTGTCTCCCTGTAGCGCTGTCTTAGGCGTCTCACAGTATGGATATTGCAATTTATTGCCCTGGCCACATCTGCAGTCCTCATTCCTCCTTGCAGCATGCCTAAGGCACATTCACGCAGATGAGCAGGGACCCTGGGCATCTTTCTTTTGGTGTTTTTCCAGAGTCAGTAGAAAGGCCTCTTTAGAGTCCTAAGCTGTTAGTGACTTAACGACCGTTCCACAAGTGCATGTTCATTAATTATTTATGGTTCATTGAACAAGCTTGGGAAACGGTGTTTAAACTCTATACAATGAAGATCTGTGAAGTTATCTGGATTTTTACAAATTATCTTTGAAAGACAGGGTCCTGAAAAAGGGACGTTTCTTTTTTTGCTGAGTTTATATATTTTTCTATTGTTTGMAAACTGATTTGTGACACGTATTGATGCTAAAATAACAAGCAAAACAGGCAACGGGTGGGGCTCTAAACATGACTGACGGGTCATCACTGCTGAATTTKTACATTTCCCAACTCACTCATAACTGCGTTCAATGAAAGATGGATGACTGCATTAAATGTGATTGATTATCTACATCAGGGGTCTCCAACAGGTCAACCACGAGCTACCAGTAGCTCGCAGCTCACCTATGAGTAGCTCGCCAAACAATTCCAAAAGTACATGCAATTTGTCATGTGTTCCATGCCAAACTGTCATAAACAAATCTCACAAGTAAGCTCTCCACAATGAATTTCAATAGAAAACTTGCAAAAATAGACAAGATCCTGGAGAGGTAAATACCTGTCTATTTATGTAAAAATTGCCCTGATTAACTCCTTAGTCATATCTCAGTTTACTCACTTACTTATGGCGCTGCCTACTCCTTATGATTCGTTTTTCAAATCATATGAGCAAAAAATATTTYGCTTTATCTGGGACGCTAAACCAGGCAAAATAAAACGAGCCTATCTATATAATGAATAGGAATTGGGTGGGTTGAGATTATTAAATATAAAAGCACTAAACMTCTCTCGTAAAGCTTCACTTATTCAAAAGTTTTACTTGAACYCTAAATGGTTCTCAAGTAGATTACTAAAAAAAGCTCATCCAGATTGCCATGTCTCATTTTCGATTAATTGAAAATTATACTTTTTTCAAAGTATCACTCTTTTTAAAACAAGCATTGCAGAGCTGGCTACAATTTCAATTTCATACCCCTGAAAAGATAGAACAAATATTACAACAAATATAATGGCTGAACTCAAATGTGCTGGTTGATAAAATATCTGTATTTATGGGAAAGATGTTTGAAAAGGGTATTTTGTTCTTAAATTATATTGTAAATTGGAATGGTAGAGTTATGTCCTTCATGGAGTTATCAGAATTGTACGGGAAGGTCTGCTCAATCCAAGAGTACAACCAATTGATTAAAGCATTACCCCAAAAATGGAGGAGGCAGGTGGCAGCGGGAGGAGGTAGGGACCTGGTCTGTCTGCTCAATATAAAAGATCAAAACTTGCGGAGGAATAAAAATAGCATAAATAGGAAAGTATTCCAGTTTCATTTGAGGACCAGGATGTTGACAACTGTGCCATACAGATTGTAAAATAGTTGGGAAGAGATTTTTGATGTACCGATTCCATGGTACAGGGTGTATGAGTTGATATAGAAAACAACGCAAGATTCAAGACTTCGTGCTTTTCAGCTAAAATKATTATATAGAATTCGTGCCACCAACAAAATGTTGAATATTTGTGGCATAAAATCATCGAAGCTCTGCAGATTTTGTTGTGAGGATACAGAATCAATAGACCATWTATTTTGGTATTGCCCTCAGGTAGCCTGTTTCTGGTCTCAGGTTCAGGAATGGCTGAAAATGCATAGCATTGATCTAAAATTGACCCTAGAAATAGTACTGTTAGGAGATCTGGAGAGACCGGGTCAGTCAATTACTAATATACTACTACTCTTAGTAAAAGTATTTATCTTCAACTCGCAATCTGTGGATTCTATTTGATTAGTTAGAAATTGTACGTTAAACATCACAGCATAGTTGAAAGATATATGTTGCGTAGAAATCCGAAGAGGGTGGCCGACAGAGATAGGTGGGATGGTTGAGGGACAGCAATTGGGGAACTGTGGGGGGGGGATCTTGGAGGGTTCAGGTTCATGTTTTTTGGCCTGGTGGGAGATCTGTCAACATGCCCTTGAGCAGGGCATTGACCCTGGATGCTTCTGTGTGTCGCTCTGAATGGGAATCTKTTGGATGACTGGTATGATGTAGTTGCTCAGCGGCTTCACTGCAAGTATATTTTATGTTTTGGATATTCAATTTAAAAAAMTTCCCCCAAAAAATCTCACAAGTATCCAACACCGCAAGCTCCCAGCTACTRGCTAATCAAAACAACTGACATTATACCACCCCTGCTTAGCCACTATTGGCTTAAAAAGCCAAACCTAACACAATATCTGCCAATTAATTTCCAGTAATATCGCCCGTCTGTACGTGTGGTGTGCGCATTTGTCTATCACTCCGCGTGTAGCCAGTTGATGTGATAACAGTCTTGTGGGTTGACAGAAATACTTTCCCCAAAACCTTCTCAATTAAATGTTAACTGCAAAGTAGGCTTACCTGGCAGAAGTACTGTATTAATGAGTAAGTATATAATTTGTATCTATTATTTGTTATTAGCAAACTTTGCCGTGACATGAGCAGCAGCAGTACAGAACCATCGCTGGACCAGCATATTCCTCACTGCCTAGACTCACAATTTAATGGCCATATGCATAATTAAAGGGGAATTACACTGAAAAATAAATATGTTTGTTTTCTGTCAGACCAGCACATTCCTCAATAGATACCACCTAAAACAAAAATATATTCTGATCTGACTTAACCATTRACATGGAATTTTGTTTTTTTGTCTTTGAACAATTGTAATTTTGAGAGTAAAAAAAAATACAAACAATCTAAAACCAGGAAAAATAAAACAGAAAACAGAATTTGGGAAAATATAAAACCAAAAAAAATCACAGATTTTAAATGGGCCCCCTTAGAGTTGTTTATTAACCATACTTTTTTACCAGGTATATTGACAGAAAACACTACTTTCTCTTGTACACAAAGGATCCGGGGAAGAGTTGCAAGGGAGAGGAAAAGAGAAGAATGTGTCTACTTGAAAACTAGAAAAAAAATGCGCAGCTTGTGACGTACATTTTTTTAAAAGTAGMTCTCATGCTAGAAAATGTYGGGAGACCCCTGATCTACATAATGCAAGTATGTTTTTTGATACTCTATATGCCTATGCATGTGTCAAGAGCCTTGAATGGGGAAAAATGTATAATTGATATCCTTCATCATAAGACATGACCCAGAGTCTGCTGAGTGACGTCATTCAGTGAGAGGAGAGAAACCAACAGGGATTATTGGGAACTGCTGAGCAAATCTACTCAACAAAGCCAGCTCTCCCATCTGACCTGTATGAAACCTAAGATGACAAACTAACCACTCTGTCCTGGACCCCAATTGACAGTGAAATCACAAACTGAAGGGCCAGAAATCACATCCCAGCACAGCGAAACCACCCTGACCCGATACAACACACAGTGAAATCACAAACTGAACGCGGGTGAAAACACCATGGTCTAAAGACCACTGAAGCTGGTCTTAAGTTTCATTGGATGTTCTCCTAATGCCAGTAGCCATTCCATGTTGATACCTTAAAGCTGGTGTCGTTGGTTGTCTTATATTGAACTGCATTGGCCTGGCCRGCTGATTGATCTGTGTGATCAAAACGCAAAATTACAGAACGATAAAAGGCATTGCCATGGGGGATCATGTAGTAACGACATCTATGCCCATGCATCCTGTCTCTTCCAGTTTTTTTTTATGTCCACTGAAACATGAGCACCCTACCCGCCAGGCCCTCCATGCCCAAAATTCCATGAGCGGCACATAGGCCTACTCCAGCTGSCCCCTTTGCCGCCTGAGCACAGATAACTCATCCCCTCGTGAGAATATATGGCCTTTTCGGGCCAACGAGACAAGTTCCACGGGGCCCCGACACAGTGAGTTTCGATCCATGACATCATGTGTCCCATCCCTCGGCACTTTGCGACCATAGCGCCCCCATTGAAGGCAGTCTTACCCCAGGCTGTTCACCCGAGCTCGCAGCATTCCAAGTCGTTATGTAATTCCCCAACAGCAGTTTTAACAACATTGGCAGTAGGCTTACAGTAGCCTACCTGACCCAGAAGATCGCAGGCATTAGCCTAAGATGTACAAAACAAATATATAACTATCATTTTGAACTGACTGSCTGGCTGGAGCTGGTGCCATTGACATTGATGGCCATGGAAGTGACATGTTGTTCCTCTTCGTCGTCCTCTTCCTCGGGTATAATGTCAGTGTCATTGCTCTCTGGTTTCCCAGCATTGGACTCGGGTCGGGGAAATGGTCAGGTGCACAATCATGTTATGTTCTTTACTCTTAAATGTTGATTAATTGTAGGACTGTACAGTCTAATGATTTATGTAGCCTAATTGTAGCAATCTCTGTGCGTCGTAAACTCATTTGATTAAAGTCTCTCTAAATAAGCTACAGACAGTCCAGACTCGCTTGCTGATACAAAGTTTGGTATTGTTTTTTGTTTTTCTCAATTCCAAATGCTGGAAATGGAGAGAGAGAGTGTGTGTGGTGTGTGTGTGTGTATGTTTATAAACAAAGCCAGGGAAGGTCCAAAAGCACAAACTCTCTAGACATGTGTTTCTTGTTATTGTTTTTGTTTTGATGACAGGGGAAGGGAGGAAGGGGGAATGAATGAGGAGATGAGGGAATGAATGAGGAGACAAGGGGAAACGTTTGTGCTTACCTTCCACCCAGCTGAGCTGTTACTGTCACCTTTGTCTTTGAAGTACGGCACACATCTCACCATCCACTCATAAATCTGAGACAGAGTCAATCTCTTGTCTGGCGTGCTGCTTATGGCTTTGGTTATCAGGTCAGCATATGAGAGATTCCCCCACGCGTTTCTGCGCGACGAGGACTTCCGTGCAGTCTGCGCCCCCGGGCTGCTGGTGCTGAGTGTGCCAGAAGTGGCTGTGGGGGACTGGGAGGGGAGCGGGGAGCCTCCATTTTCCTGTCTGGACAGCAGTCCTTCGGCCGTAGGGCTGTTGCTGTTCTGGTCGTCTGCTCCCAGGCTGGAGCCGGTGCCATTGACGTTGATGGCCATGGAAGTGGCATGTTGTTCCTCTTCGTCATCCTCTTCCTCGGGTATAATGTCAGTGTCATTGCTCTCTGGTTTCCCAGAATTGGACTCGGGTCGGGGCAGCGGCCATGTGCACGATCGTGGCCGTTTCTGTGGCTCGAAGTCTGGRTCTATGGCCACGTCCAACTCAGTGTGAATGCTGGGCGCTGGAACCTCGGCCATCTCTCCTTCAGTCACTCGCACGTCCCTGCTGCCCGCTGATAAGGTCAGTAGATAAGTAGTGGAGAGTTGTCAAATTCACATTCCGTGAATGCGCGCCCCCGCCTTTGTTGCTATTCCAGACCAGCAGTCCCCAAGGGTYACTATCAACTCCGCGTGAATTGAGAAAATCCTCTAGTAGCAAAAAAAGCACCGCTATGCTGATCAGGATATATTTCAAACGTATTACTCGTGGACTATTATAAATGTCTTAACACCATAACTAATAAACGATGACTATTCTCCCTGGCTCCATATGCAAGCCACAGCGACTTTACATTTGACAATCGCAACAGTTCAAAACGGGTTGCTGCATATTCGTCGTATTTCTCCTCGCCTGCATATTCGTCGTATTTCTCCTCGCCTGGAGCAATGTTGATGACAACAGTACAGTGACTGCAGTTCGTTCACGAGTAATCTACTGTGTAGCACGAGTTGGTTCATCAATGAGCGGATTACACATTCCTACCTTGCGCGTACAAGATCAAATCCCGCATTGATGCAAGGCAACTGAATACACCAGTTTGAACCTCCTCGTCAATAGCCACGGAGAACCTGGTAAAACGTCATCACACTGAAGCTGTCTGCCACGGATAAAAGCGTACAGTCACTGCGTGCTATGGTGATGGCAGCGATTAATTCCTGCAAAGTCCTATCTCTTCTGTCATTGCTGCCATCTTGCCAAATTCCCTTTCACACTCAAGTCCTTTTTAAAACTAGACTGGATACAGGAACGCTGCGTATTGTTGTCAGTGTGGATAGAAAAACGAAAAGGAACGGAAATTAGAATAATATCTCCGTTTCTCAGAAGTCGCCTTTACTGACGAACGCAGCTCAGTTGGTATGGAAAAAGAAACGCCACATCATACTCTCGGTCACAGTAGGCCCGATCTCTTCTGCTACACACATATCTATCTACTTAGCACATTCCGTCATGTGACAGCCCTCAACAAGCTCAAAGTTATACAGCAACAGCAGCAATAGTGGTGGCTAGATAAGACCAACGTTACCACCGCCACTGTAGAGGCCACCCCTTCCGCCTTTTAAAGAGACACCCTCCAAGATACAGTAGCCTATGTGCGCACAGGCATATCTAGGCAAGCAGTTTGTGGAAAGGACACATGTCTTGGCATGTTGAGGGATCCAGAAATAGACAGACAGATCATAAAAATATTATCGTACAATGATAAGAACACAAAGAAACTCAACGGTGGATAGAGGACATTTACATTGAATTACAAATAATTGTATTGCTCCTTTTGGAAATATAATTCATAATAATTCATAGGCTAATGACAAAGGCTACATTATGACAATAATTGTTAAGGTATGATGGACATATGTATCACTATTTCCACTTCCGCTGTGGTGSACTGTTACGATGCAACAACTGACATAGGCCTACACATGTGTAACAATTTAGGCATATGCAAGTAGGTGTTTATTTTCCTTGTGTTGGGTATTAGCCTATACTTCATTCATAACCTAAATGACATGCATTCTACCAAATATTATAATAAAATAGTAAAGTCTTTAAGTCAAGTTAAGGCATTTTATTTTAATGACAGTATCTTTAAAGTTTAGATCGCTTGTCCCTTTAATCCGTGAGCATGGGTGTCAATCAATGTGGACAGCGCGCGCAGAACACGCCCCCTTCCAACCAGATCGACCTCTTCAAACACATGACGTCATTCATTTTATAATCAAGAGATAAGGGAAGAAATGCTATGGTTATCTGTCCTGTATGTGATACTTCGGAGTGGTTGCCCCTCACCTCCCGCCTCCAAGACTGTACCAAAACACCAGCATTAGTCAGCCTACATACGTCTTTGTTCTAGAGAAGATGTTGTGTAAGGTGCTTGTCCGCCTTGCAGGGATACGCGCTCTCGATTTATGTACAGGAATGCGCGCATTCCACCTGTGCGCAGTATTCATCAATGAATTATTGGAACGGATGGCATTGATTAGGAATGGATAACAATCCTATATACTAAATCAGACAAAACACACACATCCTGCAAGGCATTGGTTGTGTTATGGCTTTCAATTTTACATGGAAAACGTCGACACTATTTCATGTATTATTATGACAAACGAAGTAGATACACATGCATGTAGACTGACTATTTCAATTGACTGACTTCCTTCTATGAACTCAATAAAATCTTTCAAATTGTTGCATGTTGCGTTTATATTTTTGTTCAGTATACAACATGAACGCAAGAACGAATGCACAAATGCACTCGAGCTCACATATAAACATGCTCCTCTTTGTTCCTCCTGTCCCAGCTATGTATATAAAGAGGAATGGCTGATACAGCAGTTTGGTGCCTGCAGTTAGCTACTGCAGTGGAGGGTTAAAGACACACTCCAGCTTTATTTGAACCTTTCCTGTTGAAAAACAATATCCCAAGTATAAATACAATAATGTACACCCACTTAAGGGTAAGAAAAATAAATGTCATGCAAAATAGTGTTTTTTAGACAACTGCATACATCAAGGACTATGCCATTCAAGGAGTTAGTCGTATGCTCTTATGTCATCGGCCACCCCCCTTGCTTGCGAGAAGGGCTCTGACCCAACTTGGTACAATGTCTTTGGGCATCAGAGAGAGGAAAGGGACACAGGAGGTGGATGAATGAATGCTTCTGTAGGCTGTTCTAAGAGAAGAGAGAGAGAAAGAGAAAGAAAACAGGTGGAGAGAAAGGTCAACACAGGTGGAGAGAGGTCAGTGTCAGTGTTGCCCACCCGGGGTGTATTCAAAATGATCACGTCACAGCCATGTCAGATGTGTTGCCTATTAATGTGAGGCTGTGTCATCCATTTCAGGCCAAGGACATGCATACTGTAGCTGTTTTAAGTAAGTAGTTGCATCAGCTGAGATGCATTCAACAAGGCTCGCGGCTCGCTGCGAAGGCTCGCGGCGAACTGTTTGTTCTCAACAGAGTTTGTTCAACGTTTTTAACTGACATTGCTCACCACATCACAAAGATCTCCATTCAGTGCCCCTAAGAGAGCGAACACACCAACAGGATTGTCGGTCTACAGAGTAGGGGGCCGTTTGTTTAAGTGCTCTCTGCGCTGTGTGTTATAGGGGTCACATACTGTCAGTCTACAGMAGGGATGGGCAACTTTGATGTGGGTGGGGGCCACAAAAAAACGGAACTCAGCATGAGGGGGCCGCTGTGGCTCGTGGGTGCGAGCAAAACATTTTAGTGGTCCCCCTCATGATTTCCTGCAACTCTACACATTTTGCCATAGGGTGGAGGCAARTGTTTGCAGTTTTTAATATGATAACTAATGATCAATGGGCCCCACCGTGGTCGATAAATCGACCATCCTTACTGTAAGATTAGATAGCTGGCCGCTAGACTAACTTACCAATTAGCTGATATGGGCTAATTAAGTGACTGCTGATGCACAACCACATTTAGAAATTGCACCTTGTGTATTATATTATTCTAACTATCAACAGTAAGTTGAGACCCCGACTGACTTCTCAAAAGAAAACTATTTTTTTTAAATTGGACCGCAGGCCAACTAAAGAGGGGCCGCGGGCCGCATGTTGCCCACCCCTGGTCTACAGGGTCACATACTGTAGGTGTACAGCAGGGGCCTACGCACTTAAAACAGCTATATTAGTGACTCTCCACCCCTGTGTGACATCCACCCCTTTATCTTGTCCCTTACTACAACCGGTCAGTGGCTAGTGTAATGTTGCATACACAAGAGGGCCACCATTTATGTTTCTGCCTGATGTTTTCCCGAACATTTGTAATGCTCTGATTGGATTAGAGCCCTCGGGAATAGACCGTGATTGATTTTCCCTTAATTGAGATTTATAGTGGAATAGACAGCAAACAAACTGACAGTAACACACCAAGACACAAACACATGCACGCAGAAGGGGCATGCACACACACACACACACACACACACACACATACACACAATTCCAGTGGCCTCTAGATATGTACCAGGGAGCTGGCACAAATACGATGATCTTATGATCATAACGTACCCAAACACTACACAGTTCACACACTTGAAAACTCAATGTACTATACTGCATTAATACTGTGACATTGATTGCACACAATTTTATGCCAGGTGGCTCAGACTACAGGAGTCTTGAGGGCAGGAAGCCAAAATTGCGTGTGGTTCTGTAGGTGTACTGGGCACTTCTCTGATACTGCTTCACGAAGACAGGGTAGGTTGGCACATGCTGGATAGGCTATTGTGCGCTAACAGGATGACATAACTAGAAGCAATAACAACTCATCTTTGTCATCACTTACCCATCATTTGCTGCCATCTTGTGGTAGAAAGGTAGAAAGTCAGCCCAGCATTTCAGTCGGTTTCTCTCTTCAGCTCGTTCAAGCCATGCCTGCCATTTGAATGAACCCGGAGGCATCCAATACATCTAACATAAGATAAAAAGTAAAAGCCAGGGGCATAGCCAGAGATGTGTTGGTGGGTCGGCCTGCAGAAATGTGCATGTCATTTTTTAATAATAAATTTGCATTTTCCATTTTAGTCATTTAGCAGATGCTCTTATCCAGAGCGACTTACAGTTAGTGCATTCATCTTAAGATAGCTAGGTGGGACAACTACATATCACAGGACTAGAAAGTACATTTCATCTCAGTAAAGTAGCTATCAGTAGAGTCAGAGCTAGAGGGGGGGGGGGGGGGGTCAAGATGAGGAAGAGGATTATTTAAGATAATGTTTGATGAGGTAGTAATAAAAAAAAAAAGATTTTTTTATATTTTTGATCAATCTGATTGTATGGGCCTGGCAGGGCATTCCTATGCCCCTGAGTTAAGTAATACCATATTTTGCCTTTGCAGTTTCATCCCTAAAAAGGCACAAGACCCATTTATTTTCACCTTTAGTTTATTAAACAGTAGGMGCAAATAAATTACATTTTGCATTTTTACAGGGCAGATGGCAGGTTACATAAAGTATCAGCACACACAGTAAGGACATTGTTTAATGTCCAGTGGCACAATTCAATACCAACCACAAGGGGGTGGTAGTTATCCACTAAGAAGGACACTATTCCATCCCTTCAGCTCTCACCGATGTGGGTTGTCCCTTATCCTGCTCAGCTTAGCTAAGTATACCCCCCTCTGTTTTAGAAAGATTAATATTGGGCTTGAATGAGTTTCCCTTGTTTCCCTGTCAGTTCCTTTTTAGGTACGTGAGGGGGATGTCAGTAATAAAAGCCAATATATGGTCATTCCGGCATTTGCTTTGCCGTACTACATTTACTGTGATGTGGCCTCGCGGAGCAGGGCTGTTGTGAAGGAAATTGTCAAGGAAGTGAGTTTTTGTTTATACCGCCCAAGCCTACCGTTAACCAATCATGTGGAGCCCTCCACATTATTACAACATTTGGGAGGCGCACGTACGGACCTTGATTTGGCAGCGCGAGCCTCYGGAGGCGCCGCAATTGGTGTCACACCCGGACCGCATTTTCTGATCAAGCATAAATCAGATTTTAAAACCTGATAAACTGACCSCCTCTGGTGGCATTTTCTAAATGACGCATAATATTTTATACTACCCTCAAAGTAAATTTAGATTTCAAAACTATAAGTCTCATAATGGAGTGTCCCTCGACTGAAAATTCCCCTAATGCCCACTTGAAATGTTGGAACCCTTGGTGTACACTGGATAAAGCCTATGAAGTAGTAGACATTGATTGCTATATTGCATTTCGTCTTAGTATAAACTCTAATAGTGCCATTTATGACACCCAATATTTCTTAGTCTTAGAGAGGTAAGAACTGTGGGATTCAGATAAAGGTGTCAAAAAGAATTTGACTACTACAGAGCCCCGATACAGCAGACCAAAAACCCCAAATATTCAAAAAWAKATATATGTTTTTCACAATACATTTWWWWWAAAMAWWTTATCAGGGGGTGGGGGTCCMCACATTTGTCCCCACGTTGGGGAATTGTAACAAAGACGCAGGGAGTCAGGAAGCAGGTGCAGATTGTGAGTTTAAACATGGAGCATTACAAAACAAGAGAAGCCTCACGTTGGCAGCGTTCCACACCTCTGTGCGCCGGAACTACTTGTCAACTGCAGGGGCCTTGGTCTGGCTCGGAGTCCACGGAGCCAGGGCCGGCTGATATCCCAGGATGCCCTGGAAGGGAGTCAGCCTGGTGGATGAGTGAAGGATTTCTTGCCGTATTCTGCCCAGGGAAGGAACCTGGCCCACTCCCCCTGCCGTTCCTGGCAGTGACTCCTTAGGAACCTCCCCAGCTCCTGATTGGTCCTTTCCACCTGCCCATTAGACTGAGTCCGGCACCCGGATGTGAGGCTGACCGTGGCTCCCAGCTTCTCCAWCCCAGACAAACTAAACAACTTCTTTGCTCGCGTTGAGGACAATACAGTGCCACTGACATGGCCCGCTACCAAAACCTGCGGGCTCTCCTTCACCGCAGCCAACTTGAGTAAAACATTTAAACGTGTTAACCCTCGCAAGGCTGCCGGCCCAGACGGCATCGCGTCCTCAGAGCATGTGCAGACCAGCTGGCTGGTGTATTTACGGACATATTCAATCAATCCCTATCCCAGTCTGCTGTTCYCACATGCTTCAAGAGGGCCACCATTGTTCCTGTTCCCAAGAAAGCTAAGGTAACTGAGCTAAACGACTATCGCCCCGTAGCACTCACTTCCGTCATCATGAAGTGCTTTGAGAGACTAGTCAAGGATCATATCACCTCCACCCTACCTGAGACCCACTCCAATTTGCTTACCGTCCCAATAGGTCCACAAATGATGCAATCGCAATCACTGCACACTGTCCTAACCCATCTGAACAAGAGGAATACCTATGTAAGAACGCTGTTCATCGATTACATCTTAGCATTTAACACCATAGTACCCTCCAAACTCGTCATTAAACTCAAGACCCCGGGTCTCGRCCCTGCCCTGGTGCAACTGGGTCCTGGACTTTCTGACGGGCTGCCCCCAGGTGGTGAGGGTAGGAAACAACATTTCCACCCCGGTAATGCTTGTRCCAGTGGAAGCCACTCAGCCGAGGAGGAGAAAATAGGATTCTGTTCTATTTTTCAAGCGGTGCCGTCGTTGTTGACCAATCACAGTACAAAACGTAGCTTGCGTGGTGRTACATCAGCACCACCGGAGGCTGCTGAGGGGAGGATGAGTCATAATGGTTAGTTTGGAGCGAATGGAATGGCATCACAAACATGGACACCATGTGTTTGCTGTATTTGATACCATTCCACTAGCTAGCTGGCTAACAGTGTAAACTGATAGTCACATTTAACAATAAAAATCATTGTTTTCTAATACATTTTTGGGATAAATAATTTCTGTTGCGTGTAAATATGTTTTTATGCATGCTTATGGTGTTATAGCGATTCTTTTTCAGCACGTTGATAATGTTTACTTATTTCATTGCTATGGTCCTGGCAACTGTCGCATTCGCCGCGTTCAAGGCGATCACTTTTGTCAAGTTGGTGACCATTGTTGGTCACCGCCTTTTAAAGTGTTGCATCATGGTTATAAAAATTCTCTGACTTAAGACTACATGTYGAATGCTGGAACTTTACAAAAATTATGTCATGCAGTTTTTGATGAAGTCTCCTTCAAGTTATTGCAGTTGGAGCCATCACCTGCATTGTTGGAGGCACTATTTGTCAACCAATCATTAGGGTGTTTTTGTTTGACCCATGCGAATGTGGCCAAACACGTGAATGAAACAGGAACCAACTTTGCTGCGATACTAAAGCTACAGGGGATACAAATGAAAGTGTCCAATGAATTGTACACACTTTATGTTTTCAGTTTGTGAGTGTGTGATATGCGGGTATAGAAAAGTTTAAATAGACATTTACACAGAAACACTTTTATAAACAGTAGTAGCTTTGCTGATACTGCTATGTTGATCTGAGCCTTGCTGTTGGAAAACCACTACAGTGTCCGACTTTCAGCTGTCGCAGATGCACCTTCCACAACTTCACTCGTCGACTTTCGTCTACGGTCGGTTTCGTTAGGCTTACTGCTCGAACACACCCATAGACTGAGGGCTTGTGTGTGAAGGCCACTTTGACTAGAGGGACAAGTTGTGTATTCGGCGGGGTACTAGGCGATACTCCTTTGGCTGTCTGAAAAGCACTTTAGTTCTTATCTCCCTGACTGAATGTCTGTTGTGAGTTTTGGCTCATCACGTTATACTCCAGTCTAAAGGGGTAGAATTGATTGATCGCTCCTGTACCAATTGTCTGTGTTTTGTGAGGTATTTGGGCTTGTTTTATTGTACTTCAGCCTGAAAGAGAAGTGGTTGTTGGTTACCTGTCCCCTCTATGTGTTTTCAGGTCTTTAGAAGTACTTTACTGCGATCCTCATTTTGTGTGTGTGGTGTTAATGCAGTCCCTTTGGGTCCAGTACATCTCCGTCTGCATCTCGGTCAGTCTGGACTGAGATCGTCCTCTGGAATGTAAAGATCTCCTCCTCTGCTGTGACCAGARACAGGCAGTCCCCCGCATCCTACAAACAGGACTGCAGAACAGAGTCATTAACACAACCACAACCTCAAACAGCGGGGTTAACACAACGACAACCATTACCACAAACAATCGGGTTGACACAAACATGACCACCAAGAGGGTTTAACACAAACACAGCCACAAACGGAGGGGTTATCAACACAACAACAGAGATGTTTATATCAATGATTGTGTTTGTGGTCATGTTGTGGTCTTGTTGTGGTTGGACCGTGGTCAACCCCGCTCAGAACCAGGACGTCGAGTAGCAGGCGGTTGCGGTCGTCCTTCCTCCCTCCAGAAGAGCCTCAGCCAACAGCACCACCCTCACCTGGGACAGAGGGACAATGGAATCGTAACAACACTAAGAACTGCAGTGAATTAGTGACACCTGCTGTGGGAGAGTGTGGATATATCAAATTACGGGGAATGCTATTACACGTACTGTACTTTCACAACAATACAGTACACCACAGTACAAATGTTGCCGTTTTAGAGCTCAGAGATTCTTGAAAGACGGGACAATCTCTATTTTTTTTGACAAATATATATAAATCATATTAACTACATTTGATAGACCAAAATATCAGCTATCACACCATGTAAAGGAACAACCAAATTTTTATTATTATAAAATGCAACTGGCTGGACACCATCAGACACCATACAATTATTGTGCAACAAGTGTTTATTGGCCTTGATTGTTTAATTCTAACATTATATGTAATACAAATCTCCAAACCTATTTTGTTTTGTTTTCCAACACTATTAAATGCTCCAGGGCTAATTTCATTASCATTTTGACATGTTTTTCTAGATTTAGAACATAAAACAACATTTATAAAGCAAACATTATCCATTAGGTCTAGCACAGCAAATACTTCAATTATTTAAGCATATGTTGCAGAACAGTGATTCAAATATTGTTCCGAATATTGACCTCACTGACGGAGGTGACAACAGATACTCAAAACAGACATTTTTTGTCTCTAAAAATAAAAGTTCAATACAAACATTTGTAAAATATGGAAAATGATTAATTAGAAAATCAACAATAAAAACATAACCGTTTTATCAGATCTTTCATCGTTCTGACGGCGTTGGCGTTAGACAAAAATCTGACGGAGATTATGTTTTTGTCACACCCTGATAGCACACCCTTTGTGCTTGTTTCCACCCCCCACCAGGTGTCTCCCATCTCCCCCCCCCCCATTATCCCCTGTGTATTTCTACCTGTGTTTTCTGTTTGTCTGTTGCCAGTTCGGCTTATCCAGGCAAGTCCTACATTACCAGCGTGTTTCGTTGTTTCCTGTGCTCTAGTTTTTGCTTTCCTAGTCTTCCCAGTTCTGACCTTTCTGCCTGTCCTGACCCTGTTCTTGCCTGCCGTCCTGTACCTGCCTGACTCTGATTTGGATTACGACTCTTTGCCTGCCCCTTGTACTATAATAAACTCCGAGACTCGTACTATCCGCCTCCTGTGTCTGCATCTGGGTCTTAGCCTGAGCCTTGATAGTTTTACAGAGTTGACAAAAATATAATTTTTTTATTCTTCATTCAAGTGGTATAAACAGTAGCAATTTTGTTTTTCTCAGATGCTTTATGACTCTAAAACCTTGCGGGCGCTGCTTCAGGGTGAGGGTGAGCATGGGGACATGGCGGATAAACACTCTCAAACGCCTAGGCCATCTTGAGGTAGTGACTGGCATCCACTGGCTGGAACATACAGAGACAGGGATAATAAGCATAAACACATACAGATGCGTGCATGAGTTTACTATCAACACACTCACACGTATAGTACAATATGTATGTAACCATTGTGAAAATTTTATTTTGCCAGTATTGGGCTTTAACCCTGACMACAGGGTGCAACCCCCCAGTACATTTTCTCTGAGTGGAGTAGAACAGGGAACAAGAGATGAAGGCTTGGCCCTGTAACGGTCCTTCACAAATACATTGTACTACCCAGTGTGTGTCATGCTACGGGAGGGTTGTATCTGTCACACACGTGCACACACAATTCTAATTATTTTTGTATGTGTGTACACTCATACACTAGACTGTGGTATGACTTGGTGAAAGAGCAGCTATTGATGTTGTTAATGGTCCCACTCACGCATGCATAAGAGTATATAGAAACACTTAAAGGCCAATGCTATTCTCTGCTCAACAACAACGGTCAACAATAGCCTGTAGTCATTGACATTGAAAAGAGCACAGAGGAATTATAATAGAATTGGAGTGGTCAGGAGGCGGGAGCATGGTCGAGAGAAGGGGGAACAAGAATGAGGAAGAGAAAAAAAGAGGCAGGCAGAAACGGAAGGACACAGAATGAGGCAGAAAAAGAGAGAAAAAGGACAATGAGTGGATGAGATGAGGACAGAGAGATAAGGGGGAAGCGAGGGCAAAAAGAGAGAAAGAATAAGAAAAAATAAAGAGATACGGTTAGAAAGAGAAAAGGTAGTAGAGAGTAGTCAACAAATAGAGAAGAGAGATACAACAACAATCAGGAGAGAGAATGGAGTTGGGAGAAAGAGAGAACGAAAGGCTGCCGAGTGGCGCAGCGGTCTAAGGCACTGCATCTCAGTGCTAGAGGTGTCACTACAGACATCCTGGTTCGATTCCAGGCTGTATCACAACCCGTCCTGATTGGGCGTCCCATAGGGTGGCGCACATTTTTTAAATGTTTTTTTATTTCACCTTTATTTAACCAGGTAGGCCAGTTGAGAACAAGTTCTCATTTACAACTGCGACCTGGCCAAGATATAGATAAAGCCCAGCTTCGTCCGGGTTCAGTGTAGGCCGTCATTGTAAATAAGAGTTTGTTCTTAACTGACTTGCCTAGTTAAATAAAGGTTCTATAAAAATAAACATTTAATTAAGAAAGGAAGAGAGAGAGAGAGAGCGATGAGAAAGAGGAATAGACATAGAGAGYGGATTGTTATGTAAGTAACTTACTCGATCACACAGTAGTTTGAAGGAACAGTCTGCGATGGTTCCACAGTCTTAATTTTCTGCCCTGCACCTTTAGAACCCTGGGACCCGTTACTATGGAAACACACACGCACACACTCTTGAATTGATAAATGTACCCAATATATAGCATTATAGCTGTTAATAAACAGAAATAACAATGGCCATTACTTCAGCCTTAATATCACTGCCCCTACTCAACACCCTCCTTTACTTTACTGGTCAACACACACACACAACACACACACACACACACACACACACACACACACACACACACCACACACACCACACACACACACACACACACACACACACACACACACACACACACACACACACACACACACACACACACACACACACAGAGAAAGGAGAGAGAAAGAGGGGGATAATAAAATATGAAATTAATAAGGCTGAAATGGCCACATCAAACGGCGGCGAGGAGGGTGAAGGAGCTTTTCACTCCATCTCCAAAGAACGGGATGTTAGGCTTTAAACACAAACCTTAGCCTGTGAATGCAAGGCGGAATGAGTCTACTTGTGTGTTTTAACTCTTGTTCAGGTTAAGAGGGTTGCGATGTCTTTTATTTGCATACACTGAAAGACGAAGGCACTTCAAATCTCCTGATCACCAATGAGCAACGTTATTCATACTCTATGTGTGTGTGTGTGTGTGTGTGTGTGGCTCAAACTTAATCATTCTGGATTTCTCTACTCCTTTATCCATCCCTTTCTCTCTCACTGTAGACTAGTGTCCTTACTCTCTGTCCTTACCTTCTCTTAACTCACTGCCTTTCTCTGTCTCGCCTCTTCTCTATCTTCTGTTGCCTCCGTCATATTGCATGCAAAGTGGCAGAACAGTTGTGTGTGTGTGTGTGTTTTGTTAGGTTGATGTAAAAGTATCCTAGCTGCCATYACTCTGTGTACTTTGTACTCAGTGTGTGTGTGTGACTCCATGGATAGACAGCTCATGAGAACCTCTCGTGTTCAAAGTGAGGTGCCTCCACTCAGCACTGATCCTTGCAGTTGCGAGGGGGGAGAGGTTAGGGACACGTGAAAACAGCAAACTCCCACAACCACCATCATAGAGGGGCACCGGGGCTTAGAGTGAGTGAGTGTGTGTGTGACCTCCATACTGTCCAACACAAGGCAATGGATGTACAGAGTGAAGGGAAAAGAAAGCACACACATCCAAGCATACATACGTACGCACACACATGTAGTAAACACACTCATGTACGCACGCAGGCCCAATCGCACACGCTCTTACATATAGTAGAGGTTCCCTGCTGTCTTCTCTAGTCGACCCCAGAGTCTAAGCCCATTGGCTGGCAGTATTCCAACACACAGAAAAACAAAACACATTGATTTGGCAATGTGGCCAAAACAACCTCGGCACCAAAATCAATGTGTGTTTGTTTGTAAGGGGGTTAAGAATAGAGAGGGTTGTGTGTAAGGTTGTTAAGAATAGAGAGGGTTGTGTGTAAGGGGGATAAGAATAGAGAGGGTTGTGTGTAAGGGGGATAAGAAGAGAGAGGGTTGTGTGTAAGGGGGTTAAAAGAGAGAAGTTGTGTGGTAGGGGGTTAAGAAGAGAGAGGGTTGTGTATAAGGGGGTAAGAATAGAGGGGAGAGTAAGAGAGAAAGAGGGAGATGGGGGTAAGGGGAGAAGAAGAGGGGTGTGGAAAGGGGGAAAGAAGAGAGAGGGGGGTTGGGGGGGGAGAAGAGAGGGAGAGGAAGGGTGAAGAATAAGAGAGGGTTGTGTATAAGGGGGTTAAGAAGAGAGAGGGTTGTGTGTAAGGGGGTTAGAAAAAGAGAGGGTTTGTGTGTAAGGGGGTTAAGAAGAGAGAGGGTTGGTGTGTAAGGGGGTTAAGAAAGAGAGGGTTGTGTGTAGGGGGTAAGAAGTATTGAGATTGTGGTTGTGTGTAAGGGGGTTAAGAAGAGAGAGGGTTGTGTGTAAGGGGGTTAAGAAGAGAGAGGGTTGTGTGTAAGGGGGTTAAGAAAAGAGAGGGTTGTGTGTAAGGGGGTTAAGAAGAGAGAGGGTAGTGTGTAAGGGAGTGAAGAAGAGAGAGGGTTGTGTGTAAGGGGGTTAAKAAGAGAGAAGGTTGTGTGTAAGGGGCTGAGAGGGTTGTGCGTAAGCGAGAGCGATAGAGTGAGTGAGAGGTGGACAACAGCATTACCACAGAAGGGTGACACAGGAAACGGCTGCTGATACAAGTATGGCAGGGAAGCACAAATGTCTGAACTAACTTGTTTTGCAGAAGGAATTTTGTCATGTTTCATTTGTCTTATTTATCTAGCTGATCTGCCATATGTTATTTATTCAAGTGGTACAGCAGAGTTTAAACTTCTTCTGCAGAGTTCAAGCTTTCCCAGCCAGTATAAAACGTCAACAGGATACATGTCAGCGAGTGTGACAAACTATAATCATCATTTCGTCCATTCTCAGAAAAAAACCAAGAAAAGAAAAACGTATATCATCAAACGATCCAAGCGATCGCCGTGCTACGCAAATCAGTATTCAATGACAGCTCGGAGCAAATTATGAAATCAGTGAATTTGTGCCACGGGCCTTGAGCTGTGGGATAATTAGCAATCACCACAAAGCAAGGGGAYGGAAATACTCCATTCTTCTCCCTCCGCTGTCAACTTCTTAACTACGCGCCCGCTCACATGAACAGGGTTCCCACTCTGAGCCAATTGGTTGAATCAGGCTTAATAACAACCTGACAAACGTACCATTCCCCGCGCACAAAAGGGACATGTCATTTCATCAACCTAGCCGCGACCTCGCCAAGCAGTGCCGCAGCCGACAGGTAAATAATCCCTCCACCATAACATCCACGTAACATCACAAACTAAAGCTAATCTTTTCTTGTCTCTCTCGCTCCTTTTGATGTATCTTTGATTTGTCTGTACTATAGACGCCTGAGCTCCAAGGTGGCCCRCCACACACACACACACACRAACGCAGGCAGACAGTAACACACGCAGTAAAACATGCACACAAACAGACAGACGTATAACTAATATTCAGAGCAGGTCTTGAAGGAAAAGAGAAAGAAAATAAGAGCGAGAAAGACAGAGAGGGGGGAAGAGAGACGTGAAGGGAACACAGTCAGTTATTTATAATCAGATGAGGAGGAGGCCTTGTGGGTCATTACATGATTACCGTCTTGAGGGGTTTGAGAAGTTCCTACTGCTTCCTCGCAGATTTCATCCACCCACATACTCTACCCTTTTCTACACCCCCCCCCCCCCACATGCTAGGATGTTACTCTCCACACTACTTCTCCACACAACCTTATCCCCAATTACACACTATCATATCCCAATACTGTCCTCTAGCTCAAAATCCTACACCACATTCTGGACATCCCTTTCCAATAAACAGGTAGTAGTGCAGTCACTGTCAGGTTAACTCGCTACCGGTCGAAGAGCACTCTTGCTTGCTTGTTTTCTCACAGAGTCATGACAGACATGAGAATCAGAGTCTCTTTAGAGACACATGTAAGCACATTTAACACATGTAGGTCCAATCATGTCATTGTCCAGGCTGTCCACCGCTCTCTCTCTGGACAGCTGTTTAGCATAAAAACAGAGTTTTTTTTCTCCTTCTGTCGCTCGCTCCTCAAAAAGTTGCTTTTGAGTTTTTCAAAGAGCGCGGTGCCATTGAGAGGCAACAAAAGCCAAGGATAGCTGACTACTGCGGCTTGATGAAGTCCACTCCCTCATTACCAATCGCAGGAAACATTTGATGCTTTTTTTGTTTGGCCCAGAGAATTGACCAGGTCTCAAAGAACATGGGGTGGGAAGGCTGAAAAAGAGTTGGGGGGAGGGCAGGGAGAGAGTGTGTGTGTGTGTGTGGGGGCGGGAGTTGGAGGGGAAAGGTTGTCATCCATTCATCCGTGTGTGTCTTACAGCCTGTGTGAAGGGGGAGAAGAAAGGGGAGGGAGGGATAGAGGGGTTGGGAGAAAGAGAAAGCCTAAAACAGTGCCTTTATGCTGGCCCGTCCTGGACGACTCTTCTGACATCAAAGTGTTTTCACTAACTGGGGAGGGAAGCGGGTGTGTGGTGAATTTATTCACTCCAAGTGACGCTACAGGGGGGACATAACAATGTGACCACCCTAATTACACCTAATGAGCTATTCCCTTAAAGTGTGACTGCCTTGGGTCCTGGATGGTTTGTTCCACGGGGTCGTTCTCACAACCTCCCCCTGCCTCGGCTGCTCCTCTTGAGGAAACATCTTTTGAGCACAGGGCCCGCCTTTAGGTGATCCAGGACCCCACTGAACCCCCCCAGCTCCACTTCTCCAGACCCACCCACCCACCCAACCCCTAGCTGGAGCATCCCTCCCGTATCCCCCCACGACATGCAGCGGCATGGGTAGGAGGGTGTCCCATCTGCACCTGGCCACTAGCGCTCCAGAAGCAGACAATCACAACAGTACTCCTATAGGAGGGAGGCAGTCAGAGAGCAAGAGAGCGAGCGAGAGCAGGAGACTGAAATGAAGAAACACGGGGAATGGAAGGAGAGAAATACAAATAAATGTAGGTGCACATGTGAGAAAAAGGAAAAAGAGATAGGGAGTGAGTGATGGAGAGAGATGTGGAGTGTGTAAAACACTAGTCTCTCCTGCTCTCTTTCATGATCTAATTGAGACATTATTAGATTAAAGCTCCTGTCACAGGAGCTCTGAGGAGGCCTGTCACACACACACACTCACTCACAGAAAAACTTAGAATAAATATTCTAGGGGCAAGACAGAATGCCAGCCCTGAAAGGAAAAGGCATTAAAAATAAGAACACCATTACATTTCACCGAAAGAATGTCCATGGAAGCAACAAATGTAAGGCTATTTATATTCCATTGGAAAATACATGACTTGAACCCTCTGCTGTGAAAAAAGTAAAACCCAAGGCACAAGGAGCATTATTGTTATGTAACTAAATGCCAAGGGGACAATAGCAGCCATCAATTTTCATTTACTGGGAACTCTTCAAACCCCTCTACATAGGTCCTCAACAGACAGAAAGGCCTTTACTAGAGAGGAACACAACCATTTCAGTCAATTTTTTCCTTGCAGCAGAGCAATCTGCACTGGTCGACTTATTTATAAAAAATATATATTTTCAAAAAAGAAATGGCTGCCATACAAAGCAATTAGCCACCACAATGGAAGGATAGATGAGGAGAGAAAAAAATACAGACAATCAAGTTATCATATTTCTCCGGCATCAAAAGAGGGCAGGGAAAAATATTCAGTACACACAGAGTCCTGTCCTTGGGCCTACAGAGAGGAAGAACAGAGGGAGAGAAGAAGGAGAAAGAGGGAAAGAGGGAAAGAGAAGGAAAGACAGAGAAAGAAAGAAGAGTGAAGATGAGAAAGTTGGAGGGACAGAGAAAGAATGCAGAAAGAAATGCTGAAGAGAATGAAAGGGGGGGATAGAGAGAGGACAGATCGAAGCGAGTATGATATCCCTCTCTCGCTCTCTCTTTCATCTCATATGTAACTACCCCTGTGAGCGCTGGGAGCAGTAGGAGGGGGCTAGGCAGGAGGGTAGCAGAAGATTCGGCAAGGTAGCTAGTGGGGGGCAGAGGCAGGGTGGTTTGGGGGGCTTGGGAGGGTGGTTTGTGGGGCTTGGCAGGGTGGTTCGAGGGTCCCTGGGATCTCCTCTAATCAGAAGTCAATAGAGATATAAGATATCCAATCTGGAGAGGAAGGAATTAACCCCAAACACTCCAGCTCAGGTGACAGGGAGGAGAGTTAAGAGGCAATTTTCACACCCTCACTCATTCACTACTCCCCCATCCTCCCAGTTCACACCAGGGCTTCACCCCAAAACACACTGACTCTACATCCAAAGAGTCAGAGGGATGGAATCATTGGTCCCTTCCAGCTTTAATTCTAACTATTAAGGGTCACCCAGTGGGGGCGAGGAACCACCCCCATCACAACCCCACCACCCCTTGCTAACTTGGCAGGACGTCCACTGTTGGGAGGGGAGCATCCCCAAACTCTCCACTCCACCCCAAAACCAGATGGCCTCACAAAAGGGAGCATGGGAGTATGAAAGAGAGGGGGCAAAGAGGAGGCAGAGAGAGGGCAGAATAAAACCAGGGGTATTTACAGGCTGGATTAGGATGAGGGCAAGGGGTGGAGAGGGGAGCATTTTGGGGTTGGGTGACTTTAAGGCCCTGGTGAAAGACCAACATGGAGGGGGACACAGAGTAGAGCTCCAGTGACCCTGAAACTGTTCATTAAAACACCCCTAAACCAAACCTTATTAATCCCCTGAGAACCTGTGCAATCCACAACCAATGGGTAAATAGACGTTTGTGAATGCTTTATCTCTAGTGGTTAGTGGTTGTGTTAACTACATAGACCAGTGGTAAAAGGGTAGTC
>NW_019942757.1:120950-146989 GCF_002910315.2 Salvelinus sp. IW2-2015 | reverse complement strand
GGAAGGCGAGGGCGCAAAAAAGAGAGAAAGAATAAGGAAAAATAAAGAGATACGGTTTAGGAAAAGAAAGGGAAAAGGAGTAAGAGTAGTCAACAAATGAGAAGGAGATACAACAACCAATCAGGAGAGAGAATGGAGTTGGAGAAAGAGAGAACGAAAGGCTGCCGCAGTGGCGCAGCGGGTCTAAGGCATCTGCATCTCAGTTGCTAGAGTAGTGTCACTACAGACATTCTGGTTCGATTCCAGGCTGTAATCACACCGTCCGATGGTCCATCGTGGGCGCCCTATTTATCTTCACCTTTATTTTAACCAGGTAGGCCAGTTGAGAACAAGTTTCTCATCTTACCAACTGCGACTTGGCCAGATAAAAAGCCCAGCCTTCGTCCGGGTTCCAGGTATGCCGTCATTGTAAATAAGAGTTTTGGGTTCTAATCTGACTTGGCCTAGTTAATTAACAGGTTCTATAAAAATAAACATTTAATTAAGAAAGGAACGAGAGAGAGAAGAGCGATGAGAAAGAGGGAATTAGACATAGAGAGGGATTGTTATGTAAAGTACAGCCTTACTCGACACACAGTAGTTTTGAAAGGAACAGTCTGCGATGGTTCCACAGTCTTAATTTTCTTGCCCTGCACTTTAGAACCCTGGAACCCGTTACTATGGAAACACACACGCCACAACGCTCTTGAATTGCATAAATGTAGCCCAATATATAGCATTAATAGCTGTTACATAAACAAAATAACAATGGCCATTACTTCAGCCTTAATATCACTGCCGCCTACTCAACACCCTCCTTACTTTTCACTGTGTCCCCAACACAACCACACACACACACACACACACACACACCAACACCACACACCAACACAACACACAACACACCAACACACACCACACACACACCACACACACAACACACACACACACAACACACACACCCACACACACCACCACACAACACACACACACACACACCACACACACAGAAGAAAGGAGAGAGAAAGAGGGGGATAATAAATATGAAATTTAATAAGGACTTGAAATGGGACGCCAATCACAAGCGGGCGGGCGAGGAGGGTGAAGGAAGCTTTTCCTCCATCTCACAAGAACGGGATGTTTAGGCTTTAAAACACAAACCTAGCCCTGTGAATGCAAGGCGGAATGAGTCCTACTTGTGTGTTTTAACTCTTGTTCAGGTTAAGAGGTTGCCGATTCTTTTTATTCTGCCATACACGAAAGAACGAAGGCACTTCAAAATCTCTGATCACCAATGAGCAACGTGTATTCATCACTCCTATGTGTGTGTGTGTGTGTGTGTGGTGGTGGCTCAACTTAATTCTGGATTCCTCTGCTCTTGTATCATGCCTCTCCCTGTGACTAGTGCTTGCCTTCATTGCCTTCCTCTGCGCCTTCTCTTCCTGTGCCTGTTCAGTGAGTGGCAGCAGTGTGTGTGTGTGTGTGTTGTGTGTCGGTTGAATGTAAGATCGTGCTGCAAACTCTGTGATTGGTACTCATGTGGTGTGTGATGTGAACGGTCATGAGAAGACAGCTCAGAAACTAATCACTCTCGTGATTTTCATGACTGCCTCTTACCTCAACACCTGATACTCTTGCATGTGCGACGGAGGTTGGACTATCGTCTACCTCTAATAGCCCTTTCTCTGAGATCTCGATCCATCATAATCTGGCCCGCAAGCACGCAGGGCAGAAGTGTGCCAATGTGAGTGCTGTTTTGTAGGTTGATGAAAAACCTGCTGCATTACTTTTGATACTTGTCGATGACGCACGGCTGCATCGCAGGGTGGATAAGAGCACACGCATCCAGCAGTACACTCGTACGCTACGTGGTTCAGAAGTAGTGGAACAAGTGCCCTGAACTCGCAGCAAGCTTGCCATCATAAGTCGGAGTAGGGCACGTAAACACGAAACCCACCCCATTCAATTAAGGCACGGCTTAATATAGTTACGTGATTTGTGGGATATGTCCCGGCTGATCAAGTGAAGGAAAAAGACCCCAAGTGCATACATCTGAACCATGTCTCACTACGTGCCGCAAGCCCCATGCACACGTCTTAACTTAGAAGTGTTCTACGACCCCCAGTTCGCCCATTGGCAGTATCTCCAACACACAGAAAAACAAAACACTTAGATTTGGCTCAATGTGGCCCAAAACAACCCTCGGCCACCAAAAATCAATGTGTTTTTGTTTTAAGGGGGTTAAGAATAGAGAGGGTTGTGTGTAAGGTGTTAAGATGAGAGGTGGTGTAAGGGTTGAATAGAGAGGGTTTGTGTGTAAGGGGGAATGAAGAAGAGAGAGGTTGTGTGTAAGGGGGTTAAGAATCAGAGAGGGTTGTGTGTAAGGGGCGTTAAGAAGAGAGAGGTTGTGAATGTAAGCGGGGGTTAAGAGAGAGAGAGGGGTTGTGTGTAATGGGGGTTAGAATAGAGAGGGTGTGTGTCAGGGGTAAAAAAAGTGGTGTAAGGGGGTTTAAGAAGAGAGAGGGTTGTGTGTACAGGGGTTAGAATAGAAGAGGGTTGTTGTGTAAGGGCGGTTAAGAATAGAGAGTGTGGTGTAGGGTTAAGAAGAGAGGTTTTTGTAGGGTTAGAAGAGGGTTGTGTGTAAGGGGGTTAAGAAGGAGAGAGCGGTTTGTGTGTAAGGGCGTTAGAACTAGAGAGGGTTGTGTGTAAGGGAGGTTAAGAATAAGAGGGTTGTGTGAGGTTAAGAAGGTGGTGTAATGGGTAAGTAGAGAGGGTTGTGTGTAAGGGGTTAAGAAGAGAGGAGGTTGTGTGTAAGGGGGTATAAGAATAGAGAGTGGGAAGGGTTTAAGGTTGGTGTAAGGGTTAAGAACGAGAGAGGTAGTGTGTAAGGCAGAGTCTGGAAGGGAAATAGGGAGTGTTGAAGGAGAAGAGAGAGGTGTGTGTAGGGTTAAAGAGGGTGGTTAAGGGGTAAGAAGCGAAGGTATGTGTAGGAAGGAGAGAGGGTGTGTAAGGGGTGAGAGAAGGTTGTGGTAGGCCGTGAGAGGTTGCCGAAGAGGCGATAGAGTGACGTGAGAGGTGTGACAACCAGCATTACCACAGCACCAAGGGTGACACGGAAATACTGGCTGCTTGATACAAGTATGGCAGGGTCAGCAGCCAATGTCTGAACTAACTATGTTTTGCAGAAGGAATTTTGTCATGTTTTCATTTGTCTTATTTATCTAGCTGATCTCCCATATGTTATTTTATTCAAGTGGTACAGCAGAGTTAAACTTCTTCTGCAGAGTTCAAGCTTTCCCAGCCAGCTACGTACAAAGTCAACAGGATACATGTCAGCGAGTGTGACAAACTATAATCATCATTTCGTCCATTCTCAGAAAAAAAACCAAGAAAAGAAAAACGTATATCATCAAACGATCCAAGCGATCGCCGTGCTACGCAAATCAGTATTCAATGACAGCTCGGAGCAAATTATGAAATCAGTGAATTTGTGCCACGGGCCTTGAGCTGTGGGTTTAGCAATCACCACAAAGGCAAGGGGATGGAAATACTCCATTCTTCTCCCTCCGCTGTCACACTTCTTAACTACGCCGCCGCTCCAATGAACAGGGTTCCCACTCTGAGCCAATTGGTTGAAATCAGGCTAATAACAACCTGACAAACGTACCATTCCCCCGCGCACAAAAGGGACATGTCATTTCATCAACCTGAGCCGCGACCTCGCCAAGCAGTGCCGCAGCCACAGGTAATAATCCCTCCACCATAACATCCACGTACATCACAAACTAAAGCTAATCGTTTCTTCTCTCTCTCGCCTCCTTTTGATGTATTTTGATTTGTCTGTACTATAGACGCCTGAGCTTCCAAGGTGGCCCGCCACACACACACACACACAGAACGCAGGCAGACAGTAACACACGCAGTAAAACATGCACACAAACAGACAGACGTATAACAATATTCAGAGCAGAGTCTTGAAGGAAAGAAGAAAGAAAATAAGAGCGAGAAAGACAGAGAGGGGGGAAGAGAGACGTGAAGGGAACACAGTCAGTTATTTTTAATCAGATGAGGAGGAGGCCTTGTGGGTCATTACATGATTTCCGTCTTGAGGGGTTTGAGAAGTTCTACTGCTTCCTCGCAGATTTCATCCACCCACATACTCTACCTTTTCTACACGCCCCCCCCCCCCACATGCTAGATGTTACTCTCCACACTACTTCTCACACAAACCTTATCCCCAATTACACACTTCACTATCCCAATACTGTCCTCTAGCTTCAAAATCCTACACACCATTCTGGACTCCCTTTCCAATAAACAGGTAGTAGTGCAGTCACTGTCAGGTTAACTCGCTACCGGTCGAAGAGCCTCTTTGCTTGCTTGTTTCTTCACAGAGTCCATGACAGACATGAAGAATCAGAGTCTCTTTAGAGACACATGTAAGCACATTTAACACATGTAGGATCCAATCATGTCATTGTCAGGCTGTCCACGCTCTCTCTCCGGACAGCTGTTTAGCATAAAAACAGAGTTTTTTTTCTCCTTCTGTCGCTCGCTCCTCAAAAAGTTCGCTTTGAGTTTTCAAGAGAGCGCGGTGCCATTGAGAGGCAACAAAGCCAGGATAGCTGACTACTGCGGCTTGATGAGTCCACTCCCTCATTACCAATCGCAGGAAACATTTGATGCTTTTTTTGTTTGGCCCAGAGGAATTGACCAGTCTCAAAGACATGGGGTGGGAAGGCTGAAAAAGAGATGGGGGGGGGGGGTAAAGGTTGTTGTCCATTCATCCATTTGTGTCTTGCAGCCTGTGTAGAGGAGAGAAGAAAAGGGAGGATAGATGGGTTGGGAAAAGAGAGAGAGAAAAGAGAAAGCTTAAAACAGTGCTTTATGCCGGCCCGCTCCTAGACGACTCTTCTGACATCAAAAGTATTTTCACTAACTGGGGAGTGAGGCTGTGTCGGTGTGTGTGTGTGGTGTGTGTGTGTGTGTGTGTTGTGTGTGTGTGTGTGTGTGTGTGTGTGTGGTGTGTGTGTGTGTGTGTGTGTGTGTGTGTGTGTGTGTGTGTGTGTTGTGTAGTTGTGTGTGTTGCTGTGTGTGTGTGTGTTGTTAAGTGTGTAAGTGTGTGTGTAAGTGTGTGTGTGTGGGGGGGGGGGTGTATTCAGTCCAAGTGAGGCTACATGGAGGGAAATAACAATGTGAGCACCCTAATTACACCTAATGATCTAGTCCCTTAAAGTGTGACTGCCTTGGGTCCTGGATGGTTTGTTCCACGGGGTCGTTCTCACAACCTCCCCCTGCCTCGGCTGGTCCTCTTGGGAAAACATTTTTGAGCGCAGGGTGACCCAGGACACAACTGGACCCCCCAGCTCCCCTCCTCCAGACCCCCAACCCCCCAGCTGGAGCCTCCCTTTTGTACCCCCCACGACATGCAACTGCATGGGTAGGGGGTGTCCCAACTGCACCTGGCCACTAGGGGCTCCACTAAACCACCAGAGAGGAGCAGACACTCACAGCAGTAGTCCTGTAAGATGGAGCAAGGGAGGGAGGGAGCGAGATAGAGAGATTGGGAGACTGGAATGAAAGAACTGTGGGAAATGGAAGGAGAGAGAAATTAAATTAGGTGAAAATGGGGAAAGAGGAAAAAAAGAGAGATGTGATGACGAGAGATATGAAGAGTGTAAAACCCCAGGGCTGTACAACTAATATTGTAGGGACAAAAAACAAAGACAGAAGAATGTTAGTCAGAAAAGAAAAGGCAAAAAAAAAAAAAAACCATTACATTTCACTGATAGAATGTCCATGAAAGCAACAAATGCAAGGCTATTTCTATCCCATTGCATTGCATTAGAAAACACATGATTTGTACTCTCATTGTTGTGAAAATAAAACCCGAGGCACAGGGAGCATTATTGTTAGGTAACTAAATGCCAGAGGGACAATAGCAGTCATCAAACATCAATTTTCATTTACTGGGAACTCGTGGGCTGGCGACTCTTCAAACTCACTATGTAGGTCCTCAACAGACGAAAGGCCTTCACTAGATATGAACACAACCATTTCAGTCCTTGATTTTCCCCTTGGAGCAGAGCACGCTGCAACTGTGGACTTTTATTTATTACATTTTTTACAAAACAGTACTGGCTACCATAGCAATCAGCCACCACAAAGGACAGAAGACATAAGTTTTATAAAGGTTATCATATTTTTCTGGCACCAACAGAGGGAGGGAAATAAATCCTGACCTTCAGCCTGTAGAGAGGGGCAACAGAGGGCTTGAGGGAAAGAGAAGGAGGAGGGATAAAGGAAAAGGGACTGGGGGAGAGGGACAGAGGGAGAGGAAGAGAGAGGACGGGGAGCCAGAGAAAGAAAGAAGAGGGAAGAAGAGAACCTTGGAGGGAGTGTAGCGTAGCTGTAGCCCTTTGAGTGCTAAGAGCAGTAGGAGGCTAGCGACCTGGAGGGGGGCTACGCAAGAGGGGAGCAGCGGCCTCGATAGGGTAGCTAGCCGGAGGCAGAGGCAGGGTGGTTTGGGTGGCTTGGCAGGGTGGTTCAAGGGTCCTGGGGCCTATTTTCACAACCTTACTAATTCACTACTCTCACCCATCCTCCCCTCTTCACCTTCACCACACACACTGACTCTACATCCAAAGTGTCAGATGGATGGACTGTTCATTAAAACACCCCTAAACCAAACCTTATTAATCCCCTGAGAACCTGTGCATTCCACAACCAATGGGTAAATAGACGTTTGTGAATGCTTTATCTCTAGTGGTTAGTGGTTGTGTTAACTACATAGACCAGTGGTAAAAGGGTAGTCATCTAGCCCAGTGGTTCCTAAACTGTGCGCAATGGGTTTTTTACCCGAAAGGTTGCAAATTCGAATCCCCGAGCTGACAATGTAAAAATCTGTMATTCTGCCCCTGAACAAGGCAGTTCCTAGGCCATCATTGAACATAAGAATTTGTTCTTAACTGGCTTGCCTAGTTAAATAAAGGTAAAATAAAATAAATAAATACATTGTGTATGTATGTTCTAGCAAGAGTGTAGGTGAATGCCTATGAAAAGTGGAAGAATGTTTTCCTGCTCTCCTCTCCTGCAAAATGCAAAATTATTTTCCAATTATTTATTATCATAGACACTACAAACACCTCGCAATTATCTCTGGTGTTGCCAGGATAATGGTTCTACCTGCTTACAATAATGCTATTAAATTGCAAAGTAGTTTTGGAGCATCGCTAGCTTCCAAACATGGTACTGTCCTCCACCCCACCCCCCTCCTCACCCGCCTCACCCCCTCCCTCAACCTTTTCTCTCCTCACTTTGAAATGCAAGCAGGCTGATTCATTCCCTCCGTTCGCTTGCCCGTTTCCCATTCACACAGCCAGCGTTCGCCCTCTTCCTATCTCTCGGTTTCTCTCTCTTACCCACCCCACTCCCCCTCGCTCTCTCTGTGTCCGTTTGAGTCTTTTACCATCGCCAGGTATGATCGAAGACAGCTTTGTGACACCGTGTGTGACACTGTGTGCTTCTCAGGTAGAAAACCCATTAAGAAAAACACACAAGAGCAAAATTGGAAAGACACAGTGACAGAGGTGTGTGTGTGTGTATGAGGTGTGAGGTGGAGGGTACATTTATGAATAAATTAAAAAGAGGAGCGAAGAGGGGATGACTTAGTCTTTACCTTCAACGCCTTCGATGAAAGGTAGGAAGGTGTCCSTCTGAAGTCCGTTTTTGTACAGATCTGAAAGGAGAGGGAGGCGCTGTGTTAGCGCTGCTGTTTAGCCCCCTAATAATGTCACTCTTCCGCCAAAGATTGGCACATAAAGTGGCTATTGATGAAGTAAAGGATGGGTGGGGATGCAGGACAAAAGGGAGGAGGAAAAATGTATTTCTCTACCGGCAGCAGCAGCTAGCAGCAGCAACATAAAATGTATTACATTCTCAAACAATGGTGGCGGGAGAAAGGGCTCTCGCTTTTTCAGCTCGGACATTGTCCACAGACTCCCGTGAATAGATTTTCCAATTAGCTCTGCTGGAACAAATTACATCTGAAGTAGCATCCCTGAGAGACAGAAAAAACAGAAATATACACACACACACACACACACGTTGGTTTTACTATCCAAGTGGGGACCCTAAAATGTATTTCCATTCAAAATCCGATTTTCCCTAACCCTAAACCTAACCCTTAACCTAACCCTAACCCCTAACCCTAACCCTAAAATAGCATTTTTCCTTTTGGGGTATGGCGAAATGTCCCCACTTGTCAGAATTTTCCTTGTTTTTACTATCCTTTGATAGTAAAGTTACATAGTAAAGTTGACCACAAACACACACACACACACACACACACACACACACACACACACCACACACACACACACACACACACACACACACACACACCACACACACACACACACACACCACAACACACACACACAACACAGCTACACACACAGATGCAAACAAGCAGGTGTTGTTGATGTTTGGTTTAAGCTTACATAAGTAGCAGCTGACAATGAAGTAAGACTTTGTTAAAATACCTTCTTAGTGGAGAGAACAACGGTTAGATCTATACGACGCATAGCAACGTGTGTTGTTGTGAGGGGGCTCTTCAAGTGACGCTCCTATCAATGTGGTAATTGTTCCCCAATGGAAAAAGTCAAGCAACACATGACATTTTTTTTTTTAAATTACTGTGGATGGAAATCATTCAGCCCATATTTATCAATCCAGGTTGTATGTGAGATGTAACATTAGATCACTTGAAATGTATGGTGGTCTGGCCTACAACGGGCCTGAGAGGCAAGCAGCCTCTAACCTAGAGTCACCATGGTCACCACAATCCTTAGCCTGTCAACCCTGAAATGAAGCATTGAGCCTGTCCTTTTTCGACCTAAACATCCATTAACACTAGAGCATCAAAAAGGTAAGGCTGACAGCGCGACAACTGCTCTGCTCTAGCTTCGCAAACAGCAAAACAAAAACAAGAGCGTGCTGGGGAGCGTAGCACATCATTTCTAAGCAAGTTCCCCTTCAATCATATAAACCACTTTGGCTGCGTTTGATGGCCTAGCGCCACCTATGAACCACATAACCCACTTTAGCTGTGTTTGATAGCTTAGCGACATCTATCAACCACATAACCCACTTTAGTTGCTTTTGATAGCCTAGCTAGCGCCATCTCATGTGGAGATCAATAAAGGAGGAATCCTTTCCTTTCATGTCAGGTTGTCTCTGAGRGCTTAGTGTTCCATTAGCCGTCTAATTAAAAAACAAACAAGCGTCTCTTTCGAGTTCGCGCGGTCCGTCGCTTTGTTCTTAATGACTGGTAAATGTCAGAGAAGCTTAGCTTTGTATACGAGATAGAGAGAACGATCTCGGTTGCCATCAACTCAAAAACCCACTCGAGCAATGAGACATTGACGACGTTGGTCCTGAGATGAGGAGAGAGCCAACGTCATGTCTCCCTCCACTCTTACTTCCTCCCTCGCTCCTTCTCTTTCTGCACCTTGCTCACTTAGTATTAAATGTAACATCACTACCCTTACAAAACGACAGCGGTAGAATCAACAAAGGCATAATGAGACTAAGAGAAAGAGAGGATGGATGGAGCAAGAGGGAGGGAGAGATTAAAGAGTTTACATGGCTCATGCATCAGATCATTTTATCCTGGGAGGGAGCAGTTCAACATCAGTTCAACAAACAGAAAGAGGCCTAGTCCACCCCAGATTTCCATGTAACGACTTTCCTCTTCTTCTGACGAGGAGTAAGAGATATCAGACCAATGTGCAATGTGGTAAGTGTCCATTTTAATATATAAAACTGAACACTAAAAAAATACAAAATAACAAAGTGAATGAACAAACGAAAATCGAAACAGTCCCGTCTGGTGCAAACACAGACACAGAAAACAACCACCCACAAAACACAAAAGGAAAACAGGCTACCTAAATATGGCTCCCAATCAGAGACAACGACTGACACCTGCCTCTGATTGAGAACCATACTAGGCCAAACACATAGAAATAGAACAACAGAACAAAACATAGAAAAACAACATAGAATGCCCACCCCAACTCACGCTCTGACCAAACTAAAATAAAGACATAAAAAAGGAACTAAGGTCAGAACGTGACATTCCACTAGATATYACAGCCACAAAGTCGGACTTCACARTCACATGGCCGAAATTGGCTAAAATAATGTGCTTCATTTAAGGTTAGGGTTAGGCATAAGATAGCAGTGTGGTTAAGGTTAGTGTTAAGGTTAGGTTTAACAYTTTACGAGGATAAATTGTAGACATTGCAGAGTTTTGCCCTGATTATGACCTTGTGGCTGTGTTAACTAGTGACGACCCTCTCTCCCTCAGTGTCATCATTACGGTTGTGTTCAGTGGAGAGAAAACATTTTGGAACGGAATGAAACAGGGAGAAACTTTTTCCATAAGAACACAGCATTTCATTTTCTGCTGCCAAGCGTTTTGCTACAGTGCACTGCTGAACACGACCCGATCTATTGACAGTCTCGCTGACCTCCTCTGGCTGCCATTCAGACAGGACTTACATCTCTTCAATATCAGCTTATTACTGTAACTGAATCCAAAGGATGAAATATGCATCCACRTGATAGGGCACTATAACAGATATCTGATATCCTCCAGAAACAGTGAAAGTGAGAGAAACAGTTGTATACTTGAAAACACAATAGAGTGGGCTATATGGAAGGGGAAGGTGCGCTTGACACGATGTGAAGTGAACAGGTTGGACTGGATGTGAATTGGAGAGGGAGGTACTGTAGCATGTGTGACTTTGTTCAACAGCATAATASGAGGAAGGAGAGAGCTACATTGCTATGCAAGCTGTAAACGGTGTGAGATTGTGATTGTGATAAAGCATCATTAATCGCTGCTGTAAGTCACTCTGGATAAGAGAGTACGCTAAACGACAGAAATGTAAATGTACCCTGGTCCTGAACTAGGCCAAGTCACCTGAGGAGAGAGATAGAGAGAGAATTTAAAGGCAACCAGACGACAATGTGCCTTCTCTTATGGCAGACGAGCATATGGTTGCGCACATTTTGTTTATGATGTCATCGTTTTCTCAAATTTGGTACCGACAAGTTGAAGCTTGAGACAAAAAATATTCAGCTAACCATCCTAAAGTGTAATTAGATGTGTTTTCGTTGTGTAACAATACTGTTATAGGCCTACTATGCTACGATATTATATTAGGTTATGTAAAAATGAAAATGTATCATTATGTGATCTTACAAGACATTGATTGAGCTTTGATCTAACTTTACTAAACGAGCACCATTGYGAGAAGTGATCATCTTCTATTTGTAATAATAATGTCATGATCGTCTTCGGGAGAAAGAGAGGAGGACCAAGGCGCAGCGTGAAGTGAATACATTCTTCTATTTATTAAAGAAGAAACGAAGAACACTTGACAAACTTACAAAACAACAAACAAACGTGACGCTATATATAAACAGTGCAGACACAAGCAACTAACATATAGACAATAACCCACAACCCACAATACAAAACAGGCTACCTAAATATGGTTCCCAATCAGAGACAACGCAAAACACCTGTCTCTGATTGAGAACCATATCAGGCCAAACACATAGAAATAGACAAACCAGACATACAACATAGAATGCCCACCCAGATCACACCCTGACCAAACAAAACATAAAACATACAAAGCAAACTATGGTCAGGGCGTGACAAATAACAAGTGAAAAGAGGGACTATTAAGCGTAGGCAACAGACCTGAATGAGATGTTATTTTAAGCGATTGGAGCGCTCTTCGTGGTGCTGAAAGGACAGCGAAGGGTGCTGAAAGGATCACGCAATGATGTTGAAGAAGTTGAACCAACGTGTGGTGTTGAAGGATGGCTGGAGGACCGCTCTGCGCATTTGGCCAGCTCAGGAACAAACAACAATCATTTGCAGTAGACCTAATAGGTCAACAACAATGTGGTACAGCTATTTGTAGGCTATAGCCTAATGTAAATACATATAGCCTAATATCATTGCACTGTTTGCGAGGAAGGCTTTATTGCAATTTCATTGTATTGTGTAGCATACAGTGGCAATATAAAGTACAGTATGTGAACYCTTTGGAAATACCTGTATTTCTGCATAAATTGGTCATAAAATGTGATCTGATCTTCATCTAGGTCACAGCAACAGACAAGCACAGTCTGCTTAAACTATTAACTCACAAACAACTATACGTTTTAATGTCTTTATTGAACATACCGTGTAAACATTCACAGTGCAGGGTGGGAAAAGTATGTGAACCCTTGGATTTAATAACTGGTTGACCCTTCTTTGGCAGCAATAACCTCAACCAAACATTTTCTGTAGTTGCAGATCAGACCTGCACAACTGTCAGGAGGATTTTGGACCRTTCCTCTTTACTAAACTGTTTCAGTTCAGCAATATTCTAGTGTGAACTGCTCTCTTGAGGTCATGCCACAGCATCTCAATTGGGTTGAGGTCAGGACTCTGACTGGGCCACTCCAGAAAGCGTATTTTCTTCTGTTGAAGCCATTCTGTTGTTGATYTACTTCTGTGTTTTGGGTTGTTCTCCTGTTTTATCACCCAACTTTTGTTGAGCTTCAATTGGCGGACAGATAGCCTAACATTCTCCTGCAAAATGTCTAGATAAACTTGGGAATTCATTTTTCTGTCGATGACAGCAAGCTGTCCAGGCCCTGAGGCAGCAAAGCAGCCCCAAACCATGATGCTCCCTCCAGCATACTTTACAGTTGGGATGAGGTTTTGATGTTGGTGTGCTGTGCCTTTGTTTTCTCCACACATAGTGGTGTGTGTTCCTTCCAAACACCTCAACTGTAGTTTCATCTGTCCACAGAATATATTGCCAGTAGCGCTGTAGAACACCCAGGTGCATTTTTGCAAACTCCAGACGTGCAGCAATGKTTTTTTTTGGACAGCAGTGGCTTCTTCCATGGTGTCCTCCCATGAACACCATTCTTGTTTAGTGTTTTACGTATCGTAGACTCGTCAACAGAGATGTTAGCATGTTCCAGAGATTTCTGTAAGTCTTTAGCTGATACTCTAGGATTCTTCTTAAACCTCATTGAGCATTCGGCTCTGTGCTCTTGCAGTACCCTTTGCAGAACGACCACTCCTAGGGAGAGTAGCAACAGTGTTKAACTTTCTCCATTTACAGACAATTTTTCTTACTGTGGACTGATGAACATCAATACTTTTGTAACCTTTTCCAGCTATATGCAAGTCAACAAATCTTAATCTTAGGTCTTCTGAGGTCTATTTTGTTCGAGGCATGGTYCACATCAGGCAATGCTCTTGTGAAAAGCAAACTCAAAATTTGTGAGTGTTTTTCATAGGGCAAGGCAGCTCTAACCAACATCTCCAATCTCGTCTCATTGATTGGACTCCAGGTTAGCTGACTCCTGACTACAATTATCTTTTGAAGAAGTCATTAGCCTAGGGGTTCACATACTTTTTCCAACCTACACTGTGATTGTTTAAATGATGTACTCAATATAGACAAGAAAAAAACAATAATTTGTGTGTTATTAGTTTAAGCACACTATGTTTGTCTATTGTTGTCACAACAATAGACAAACATAGCGTGCTTAAACTTATAACACACCAATTATTGTTTTTTTCATTTAATAAAAAATTATATTTGATGACCAATTTATGCAGAAATCCAGGTAATTCCAAAGGGTTCACATACTTTTTCTTGCCACTCTACACGCTGTATCATTTAAAAAATATATATTTCACCTTTATTTAACCTTTACTTAACACCCATCCCGGATCCGGGAGCATCCTCATCAGTAAAAGCTGACTAGCATAGCCTAGCATAGCGCCATAAGTAAATAATAGCATATAAATATCATGAAATCACAAGTCCAATACAGCAAATGAAAGATAAACATCTTGTGAATCCAGCCATCATTTCTGATTTTTAAAATGTTTTACAGCGAAAACACAATATGTATTTCTATTAGCTAACCACAATAGCCAAAGACTCAACTGCATATTTTCACCATGTTTCTACCGCATAGGTAGCTATCACAAAATCGACCAAATATTGATATAATTAGTCACTAACCAAGAAACAACTTCATCAGATGACATTCTTATAACATGTTATACATAAATTTATGTTTTGTTCGAAAATGTGCATATTTGAGGTATAAATCATAGTTTTACATTGCAGCTACCATCAAAAAATATCACCAAAGCGGCCTCCGGGTGGCGCAGTGGTCTAGAGCACTGCATCGCAGTGCTAGCTGCGCCACCAGAGTCTCTGGGTTCGCGCCAGGCTCTGTCGCAGCCGGCCGCGACCGGAGGTCCGTGGGGCGACGCACAATTGGCCTAGCGTCGTCGGGGTTAGGGAGGGTTTGGCCGGTAGGGATATCCTTGTCTCATCGCGCTCCAACGACTCCTGTGGCGGGCCGGGCGCAGTGCGCGCTAACCGGGGGCGGGTGCACGGTGTTTCCTCCGACACATTGGTGCGGCTGGCTTCCGGGTTGCAGGCGCCTTGTGTTAGAAGCAGTGCGGCTCGTGTGGGTTGTGCTTCGGAGGACGCATGGCTTCGACCTTCGTCTCTCCCGAGCCGTACGGGAGTTGTAGCGATGAGACAAGATAGTAATTACTAGCGTTGGATACCAGAAAATTGGGGAGAAAAGGGGATACATTTTTTTTTTTTATTACAAAAAATAAATATAATATCACCAAAGCAGCCAGAATATTAACAGAGAGCAACGTGAAATACCTAAATACTCATCATAAAACATTTATGAAAAATACATGGTGTAGCAAATGAAGATAACACTCTTGTGAATCCAGACAATATTTCCGATCTTTTAAGTGTTTTACGCGAAAACACAATATAGCATTATATTAGCTTACCACAATAGCCAAACACACAACCGCATTTATTCACCGCATAGATAGCATTCGCAAAAACCAGCAAAGAATATAAAATTTATCACTAACCTTGACCAACTTCATCAGATGACAGTCTCATAAATCAGGTTATACAATACACTTATGTTTTGTTCGAAATGTGCATATTTAGAGCTGCAAACCGTGTTATACATTGTGAATATGTAGCATGGATTCAAGAATGTCCGGAGCTATTTTGGACACTCACTAATCTGACCAAAGAACTCATCATAAACTTACATAAAAATACTTGTTGTATGGCAAATGAAAGTACACTGGTTCTTACCTACTAGCGAGTTATGGACAGCGAGACACCTTGATGAGACCGCACTTCTGCCTGCCTACGGACTTTCTTCCCGCTTGACCACCTCCCTCAGATGACACTCAGCCATGAACTTTCTAATGACTGTCCATCTGATGATGTTGTTTTTCTAAATTACTTGTCCTTTTTTGGTGTGCTTTGAAGAGCTGAGATTCTTTGAAAGCGCTTTATAAGTTGAATAATAATATAATGTATTATTACTATATTGTGTTTCATGGAATTTTAGTGGTAATTAAATATAATTTATTTAGAATTATCCAAATAAATTTTCAGAAAATAATTTTACCAGCTCCGTGTTTTCTCAAATTGAAAAAAGTAAGGGAGAGCCGCTCCTGTTTGTGTGTGTGCGTATAGGTCAACACACGACAGCTGATCAGCGTCATGAGTCATTTCTATTCTCTCACCTGGTCATGGTCATGGTCATGGTCACACACACACAACACACACCACACACCCACACACACACACACAACACACACACACACACACACACACAACACACACACAACACACAACACACACACACACACACACACACACACACACACACACACAACCATCATCAACAATCCCTCGAGGTTGAGGATGATCTCTTCTTCACAGGTTTTTTGGGTGGCGTGCTTGTTTGTGGATCCTGCTGTGGTTCAGCAGGCCGATAGTGGAGCCACTGTAGTCGCCAGGTGGATCTGTTTATAGCGTGGAGTTCCCAGTTTGTGTTTATGTTGCATTTTTTTAGGTTAGATTTCAAGGTGTCTTTTTATCTTGTCTTTTGTCCTCCTTGTGTCCCCTCTGCCAGTTGGTCGCAGATCAGTTGTTTGGGCAACCTTGAGTCGCACTCGCACACACCACTACACCTGACTGCAAATGGTCACAAAGCGGATTTCTGTCGAGGATAAGTAGCTAAGCCAACGTGGTGAAGCTGAGCTAATCAATTAAACAGACTGAGTGAAGATAACACCAATGAAAGCGAGAGAACGAGAGAATGAGACAGAAAGAAAAGAATAACAAAAAAAATGTAAGCAATATGAATTCGAACAGGGGCCACAATGGCACACAAAGCAACTCCACAGATGGCCGCACACAGGTGTGTGAAGTGTGTGTGATTGTGTGTGATGGATGTCACTTTGTGAAGAGGGCCCTGACAGCGTTATTGTCCATGAGCTGCTGCTGGCCCACGCAAGTACTCTACTGTCATTATCTATTAGCACTATGGAACAGCTGCCCTTTCCAGCTCCAACACTGCATGGCAGTACAGTGAATCAATCAACGCATCATGTCAAGAGGACATTGACAAACATATGAGCAACTGATTAAATGACTATCTTGCCAAAGAGTAAAACTGTWCTGTATTTCCATTCCCCCCAATATCTCTATGATCATTATAATCAATCTCCTTGGTCAAATCCACTCTAATGTATTTCATTAGGAATGAAGACGTCCATGTAGAGAAGTACAGTAGGGTTGATGAACTTGTTGTAGATAAAAGGAAGGGTATTCCTTTTATCTTATGGTCTCTCCCCCTCCTTACCGTCCCTCTCTTTTCCTCTCTTTTACTTCTCTGGTTTCATACAAACACTTATGACTGCCATACCCACAGCTTAAGCTGCCTTTCTTAGCCTGGAGTGTCTTCGGCTTTCGCATGCTAACCCCTCTGCCCTCTGCCAATATTACATTAGCATCTCAGCTAAAGCCTTGATTTTGCTACAGGGCAGCAAGAGGCACTCTCCTTACAGCAAATGAAGGTGTGTCTGTGTGTGTGTTACATCCACATAAAGCAAAGGTGCTGGGCCCTATATACTCACTGAATAGGCCCCATTTCCTCCAGCCGTTATTTTTCATTTTAATTTCAAAAGAATCATTTAATTATGACCTTTATCCAACCCGTATTTGTTTATTCATGGGCCCTAAACACACCGCACACTCCAAGGGCTGATTTTGATTGCTGAATATGAAGAGAGAGAGCGAAAAAGAGAGAGGGAGGGAGGGAGAGAGAGAGAGAGAGAGAGCGAGAGAGAGATAGAGAGAGAAAGGTTTCCAAGAGAAAAAGAAGAGAAGGGGGGGCTAACATACAGCACTTGTGCAACTGAAAAATGGTGCACCGCAGCCATAACCGCTGTCGATATTCAAATGAGCATCCAATTACTCTAGCGGGGAGTCAGTTTACTGCAACGTCGCACTTGGGTGCCAAATTAAGCCTCTTTTGATCTTACACCCCTTTATGTACACAACAACACAACCTATAAGTAAATTTCACAAATAGGCCTCACTGACTGGGGGTCWGAGACAATGAAAGCCTGAAGCGCTTTCTTCCCACTCTCTCACTCTTCTGTCTCTCTTCTCGGTCTCTTTCGCTCCATCTCTCCATCCCTCTCTCCGTCTCAGGCTTCCTTCTCAATGGACAGTATTCATTAGGGAGACTTGGAGGGGGGGCAAAAGTGGGGAAGACTACAAATTACTGATAATGGCACGCTGCTAATGAAGAGAATGGAGAAATGTCATTAGCATTTAAGAGGATAAGATCCATCTGACCTGCTGCCGCCGCCAGTCGCTTTCCAGTGCCACTCACTTAAGGAAGCAGGAGAGTGCGACTGATACCCAGATAGCCTCATTTGCATGGCTGAGTGGAGGAGGATGCTGATTGCTATGGACCCTCAACCACCCCACCTTGTTCCCCACTCCCTCCCTCTCGCCGTCCTCTTGTTTATGCATCACAAACAATGACACACGTGTGCGTTGTCCATATTCGCTGGTAGCAACAGTCGACAAGCAAAGAAAGCAAAGCAGGATGCAAGAGAAGAGAGAGAGAGGAGCTGCATGTGTGGCAGTTTAAAATGTGAAAAGGCAGAATGAAAGGAGATGCTCTTGATCCACACAGATGCACCCTGGGAGTGATTAGAGAGACAGTGCCTATGGTGACCTTTGACACCCCCCCATAAGGATGAATGAAAGTAATAGTCATATTGTCATTCACTGAGAATCAAGGCTATATGTCTCTCAATGTAGATGGCACCTAGCTAGCATGTCAAAGAGCTAAAGAGCAGAGTAGTGAATAAATCATTACTGTTAGAATTGTTGAGAAGGCAACAGCAGTTATTTTAATGCTTTTAAGAGGTTATTTTAATGCTTTTAAGAGGTGCCTATGATCCAGGGTGAATATGAATATGTGCGGTTGCAGCTTCCTTGATATAATGAATAGCCATGTTAAAGGAGCAGTGCAGTCAAATATGCACTTTTTCCTGTGTCCCCCCCCCACACACACACACTGTGACATTAGGATAATGCACTTTAGGTGTAAGAGCTGTTTGAAAATACTGCCTCAAATTTCAGCTTTTTTGGCTGGCTGGGATTTTTGGACTACCTGTTGATGTTAATATACCAATAACAAAGTTTGTCCTCTTTTCTGCCAATAACAGCTAGTTTTCAGGTTACACATCCCTCCCATTAGGCTCCTCCTCGCTCAGACCACTCCCAGACAGCCCTGGCAAAATGTTTGCTAAGAAGCTATTTCTGGTTACTTTTTACCCTTTAATTGAAAACAATCACAGTAAGGTACTTAATTGTTACCCAGAAATGATTTGATATTGAGATAAAAACAGCTGCATTGGACCTTTAAACATCTCTGTTTCAGTGCCTGATTGTGCCTGAGTATGATCTCACACGAACCGCTAGGTGGCTACAGACCTGTTTATGTGAGTCTGAGGAGAATCATTACTAAGCCCTCAGATGGCTCTGTAAGCAACAGGAGAACATGAAAACATGCTTCAGAGCCATTAGCCTGAGTATGATAGCCTCCTGTTCATTAGTATAAATGAGATGTTAATGTTTTGAAGGATCTGACAATTCTGCCTACCACATCACCAATAAATGGCACATAAAACTCCACAGATGAATTTGCCAATCTATCTTATTAGTTTGTGCAGTTCCTAGTTGTGCTGTTTGTTACCTACTGTATAGCTTGTGTCCAAAAAGACCTGCTTGAGTTACCTCAAGTCCTCCTCCTTCACACACACATGCGAGCTCACCTGAAACTGTTCAAAACAGAAGAGGCAGGTTTCATTGCTGATCTCCATGGTAACCGGCTAAATGGGGTCATAGGTGAACATTTTCCCTAGCCTTTGTTGAGGAGTGCTTTGTTTCCTTCGGTGGATCCCTTTAACAACGCTGCATAAGCGTCAGACACAAACATCTTAAAGCACACCTGCATCTGACACGTATCTGCGGTAATATAATTTATATGCATAATCAGAGTTAGGTAGGTAACTTTCTAAATGTAATACATTACAGTTACTAGTTACCGGTCCAAAATTGTAATCAGTAATGTAACTTTTGGATTACATTCAGTTACTTTTAGATGACTTTCCCCTTAAGAGGCATTGGAAGAAGACAACAAATTTTGTTACCAATTGAACGACATCTGTTGCAGGATAAATCAATGTTAAAGTTTACATAGCTGGCCATATATGGATGTACAATTTTACTTTATGGATTGGTTATGTAGGCTTTTCTAACCCATCGCTTTCTACTACATATAATAATATGATTCAATTATATATTTACATTAATAACCAAAGTCTATCAGAATTCCAGTCTTTCCAATAAATGTTATACCCCTTGATCTTCAAGAATAGAACTTGGAATATGGAAGAATAGATTAGCCAAATTGTTTTACCTGAGCATGACCCCAAAACTAAGGACTTATTAGCCAACCCTACTCTGTTGTTTATGATTTTATTGTCATGGAAGACTGACTGGGCTCATTGATTCGAGTTCAAAAATAAATGCTGCGCTCATGGAATGGCATGCTTTGAGCACGACTGAAAAAGTGCTATTTACATGTGAAAAATGTATGTAATTTGATTTAGGACTATTGTTAACCTTTTTGTTGGTGACACTTTGATATCTTGATAATATTCAGCTCTTTAAAGGGCAAATCCAAAGATGAAACAATAACAAAACAATTGCCCCACCTCTGTTTTGGTAAAAAGCTGAGGGATGGGTCTGGAGAAATATAACCACTCTCAGATTAATAGACAGAGCTATGGATGCAAGGACTGACCATCCATGATATAAAAATTATAGTTTTAACCATGTTTTGTTTGTTTGCATTTACTTTGTTTACAAACATTGGAGTAAAACTAGCTTAAATTTTGGGTTCTCGTGGAGTGAAACAGTTGAACTAAGCTCATGAGGATTTTATAAGTTATTTTCGTCAGGAATCAATAGAGATATATATGTGGTACCGGTCAAAAATTTGGACACACCTACTCATTCAAGGGTTTTTCTTTATTTTTTTATTATTTTCTACATTGTAGAATAACAGTGAATACATCAACACTATGAAATAACACATATGGAATCATGTAGCAACCCCCAAAAATTGTTAAACAAATCAAAATATATTTGAGATTTTTTTCAAAGTAGCCACCCTTTGCCTTGATGACAGCTTTGCAAACTCTTGGCATTCTCTCAACCAGCTTCACCTGGAAAGCTTTTTCAACAGTCTTGAAGGAGTGCCCAAATATTCTGAGCACTTGTTGGCTGATTTTCCTTCACTTTGCGGTCCAACTCATCCCAAACCATCTCAATTGGGTTGAGGTCAGGTGATTGTGGAGGCCAGGTCATCTGATGCAGCACTCCATCACTCCTTCTTGGTCAAATAGTCCTTACACAGCCTGGAGGTGTGTTGGGTCATTGTCCTGTTGAAAAACAAATGATTGTCCCATTAAGCGCAAACCAGATGAGATGGCATATTGCTGAAGAATGTTGTGGTAGCCATGCTGGTTAAGTGTGCCTTGAAATCTAAATAAATCACAGACAGTGTCACCAGAAAAGCACCCCCACACCATCACACCTCCTCCTCCATGCTTCACGGTGGGAACCACACATGCGGAGATCATCCGTTCACCTACTCTTCGTCTCACAAAGACACAGCGATTTGAAGCAAAAATCTCAAATTCGGACTCATCAGACCAAAGGACAGATTTCCACCGGTCTAATGTCCATTGCTCATGTTCCTTGTCCCAAGCAAGTCTATTCTTATCTTCTTATGGCTGCAGTCCCGTTAACAGCCAGTCGAAGTGCAGGGCGCCAAATTCAAAAAACAGAAATCTCATAATTAAAATTCCTCAGATATTCATGTGTCTTACATCATTTTAAAGGTAATCTTGTTGTTAATCCCACCAAAGTGTCCAATTTCAAATAGGCTTTTCAGCGAAAGCACTACAAACGATTATGTTAGGTCACCACAAAAACACAATAATCACAGCCATTTTTTCCAGCTAAAGATAGCTTCACAAAAACCAGAATAGAGATAAAATTAATCACTAACCTTCGATTATTTTCATCAGATGACACTCATAGGACTTCATGTTACACAATACATGCATGTTTTGTTTGATTAAATTCATATTTATATMAAAAAATCTGAGTTTACATTGAGGCGACTAGATTCACTAGTGGCAAAAACATCAAGTGACTTTGCATAGCCACATCGTTTCAACAGAAATACTCATAAATATAGATGATAATACAAGTTATACACATGGAATTATAGATATACCTCTCCTTAATGCAACCGCTGTGTCAGATTACAAAAAAACTTTACGGAAAAAGAAACCCACGCTATAATCTGAGACRRCGCTCAAAAGKAAAACACCACAGCCGCAAAGATGGCGTCAACATAAACAAGAAAATATATGATAAATATTCCCTTACCTTTGATGATCTACATCAGAAAGCACACCAGGAATCTCAGGTCCACAATAAATGTTTGTTTTGTTCTAAAAAATCCGTTATTTATGTCCAAATACCTTMTTTTGTTAGCGCGTCTGGTTTACATATCCAAACGCTAATTCTGGTCAGCGTTATATCGGACAAAAACTTMAAAAAGTCATATTACCGGTCGAAGAAACATTTCAAACTAAGTACAGAATCAATCATTAGGATGTTTTTAACATATAGCTTCAATAAAGTTCCAACCGGAGTATTCTTTCTTGTCTTCATGAGCAATGGAACGCAAGTGAGTACCATGAGGAGAAAGCATGWTCAGAAAATGGCTGCTTGATGGACACCTGACTGATTCTGCTATCATTCTCTCCCACAACATCATAGAAGTCTCATTATAATTTCTATTGATGGTTGACATCTAGTGGAACCCCTAAGCAGTGCACAATCATTCATATCTCAAGGGGATTTCATTAGGGACTCTGATGAATACATACAAGCTCAGATTTCTGACTTCCTGTTTTGATTTCAACTCAGGATTTTGCCTGCCAATATGAGTTCTGTTAATCTCACAGACATAATTCAAACAGTTTTAGAAACTTTAGAGTGTTTTCTATCCAATACTACTAATAATATGCAAATATTAGTAACTATGACTGAGGAGCAGGCCGTTTGATATGGTCACCTTTCATCCAAGCTACTCAATACTGCCCCTTCAGCCATAAGAAGTTATTTTTGGTGTCCTTTATTAGTGGTTTCTTTGCAGCAATTCGACCATGAAGGCCTGATTCACACAGTCTCCTCTGAACAGTTGATGTTGAGATGTGTCTGTTACTTGAACTCTGTGAAGCATTTAATTGGGCTGCAATCTGAGGTGCAGTTAACTCTAATGAACTTACCCTCTGCAGCAGAGGTAACTCGGGTCTTCCTTTTCTGTGGCAGTCCTCATGAGAGGCAGTTTCATCATAGAGCTTGATGGTTTTTGCCTACTGCACTTGAAGAAACTTTCAAAGTTCTTGAAATTTTCCGGATTGTCTGACCTTCATGTCTTAAAGTAATGATAGACTGTCGTTTCTCTTTGCTTTTTGAGCTGTTCTTGTCATAATTGTCACGGTCGTTGAAAGGAGTAGACCAAGATGCAGCGTGGTATGTTTCCATCCTTTATTTTGGAATCGAAAACTTAAAGAAAAAAAARAAAAAGAAACGTGAAGCTAGAAAAAGTGCTCACAGGCAACTATACATAGACAAGATCCCACAAAGCACAAAGGGGAAATGGCTGCCTAAATATGATCCCCAATCAGAGACAACGATAAAAAGCTGCCTCTGATTGGGAACCATAACAGGCCAACATTGACATATTAACACCTAGATGACCCACCCTAGTCACACCCCGACCTAACCAACATAGAGAATAAAAAGCTCTCTATGGTCAGGGCATTACAATAATATATGCTTGGTCTTTTTCCAAATAGGGATATCATCTGTATATACCACCCCTACCTTTTCACAACACAACTGATTTGCTCAAATGCATTAAGAAGGAAAGAAATTCCACAAAATAACTTTTAACGTGGCACACCTGTTAATTGAAATGTATTCCAGGTGAGTACCTCATGAAGCTGGTTGAGAGAATGCCAAGAGTATGCAAGGCAAAGCATGGCTACTTTGAAGAATCTCACATTTAAAATACATTTTGATTTGTTTAACACTTTTTTGGTTACTACATGATTCCATATGTGTTATTCATAGTTTTGATGTCTTCACTATTATTCTACAATGTAGAATTTAAAAAATTTATAAATAAGAAAAACCCTTGAATGAGTAGGTGTCCAAACKTTTGACTGGTACTAATATATATATATATAATAAGTCCAAAAATGGATGTAGAAACTACAGATTGCCCCTTTAAGTCTATCAAAACTGTGCATGTTTGAGCATGTGTCTATTAGGCTGTTGGATTCGACATTTTGAACATTGAGATATTAAAGACATGATAGATCAGACGCATAGTATATTAAGGAGTGAAAGAGACTGGGTTATGTCACGATGTTCGTAATAATGGTCGGACCAAGGCGCAGCGTACGTAGAGTTCCACATATTCATTAGAAACTTTCAAAAAAACAAAACAATAAAGAATAAATTAAACTAACAATGCAGTGGTAACAGGCAACTAAACCTAAATAATATCCCATAACCCACAGGTGGAAAAAAGGCTACTTAAGTATGATCCCCAATTAGAGACAACGATAACCAGCTGCCTCTAATTGGGAATCATACAAATCACCAACATAGGAAATAAACCTAGAACCCCACATAGAAAATGTCAACTAGAACAACCCCCCAGTCACGCCCTGACCTACTCTACCATAGAAAATAAAAGCTTTCTATGGTCAGTACGTGACAGGGTCTCTGTAGAAAGACAGATAGCTGTGGAATGTATTGGGTGACAAGACGAGAGCAACGTGTTGATACAGGATAGACAGATGGACATCTGTGGATTAGATGAAGGAGGGGTGGAGGTCAGGAGGTGAGGACAGATTCTCTTAAGGGAGTAATAAAAGTTTGGTATCCTGTTACCCTGTTTGCTCTCTTCCTGTAGAACCATAAAATATAAGGATTGGAGAGAAGGAGGAGTGTCTTAAGTGGGATATATATATCTGGATGGGAGAAATGTTGAGTTGTCTGAATTACAGCTGTACAGAACCTTTGGGAAGAATTAAACTTGGTTAAAGCTTATCTAGTGTCCGTGAGTTATTTCCTCTGAAGAATAAGAACCTAACAAGGCCTATGGATTTTTATTTTCATCGGTATGAATAAAAGCCCCACTTTTATTCCTAAGGCATGGATCCAAACTATGCAGCTGTTGCAAGAGCGCATTTTTCTCTGGCTGTCCACTGGTTTCAAAAACAATGATTGATAAGCAGCTTAAATTCAACCGTTATTCAACCGTTATTGGGTTCAAATACACATTTAGATCTGTGAACAGCCATTCACAACAACCACAATCCGCAAGGCGTAAATAGCTAAATGAGAGAGCAGCAGCGTGATTCACATCAATGAGCTATGTAGATATCAATAATAAGTGATATCCGTATCGCCGTAGACTACACCACTGCTGTAATCCTTACCTCCAAGTGTTTATTCAAATTGGATAATCTTCTGATGCCGACAGCAGTCGCACCATTGGAATACATAGCTTGGACTGTAGCCTACAAAAGCCTATGCCTGCTCTGTTCCCGCGATCCATCAAACACATTTGATGTGTCATCATAGTGGTCTCTGTCATGATGGCTCCGGAGAGGATGGCTGCCTTCTTATCGGCTCTTAAACAACCATGCTATTTTGTACGTTTTTTCGCGTTGTTCGTAACCTGTTTTGAACATAATGTTGCTGCTACCGTACTGCTGCTCTTTAATTATTTGTTATTCTTATCTCTAACTTCTGTTTTGGTATTTTCTTAAAACTGCATTGTTGATTAAGGGCTTGTAAGTAAGCATTTCACTGTAAGGTCTACTACACCTGTTGCATTCGGCACATGTGGCAAATAGAATTGGACTTTTTTCAATGCTGATTTGAATGTCATTGAGAAAACAGAGAAGTGTCAAAGATTTTTTTTGCAAACATCTTTTCTGAATTTAAAAGTAWTTCAGTAATCATCTAGTTTTTCAAAAGTATCTGTAATCTGATTACAATATTTTTGCCGGTAACGGATTACAGTTACCGTTTTTTGTAATCCCTTACATCTATTTTTATTATTTTATTATTTTGTTTCACCTTTATTTAACCAGGTAGGCCAGTTGAGAACAAGTTCTCATTTACAACTGCGACCTGGCCAAGATAAAGCAAAGCAGTGCGACATAAACAACAACACAGAGTTACACATGGAAAAAACAAACGCATCGTCAATAACACAATAGAAAATCTATATACAGTGTCACGTTCCTGACCTGTTTTCTGTTATTTTGTATGTGTTAGTCGGTCAGGGCGTGAGTTTGGGTGGGCAGTCTATGTTATGTGTTTCTATGTTGGTTAATGGGTGACCTGATATGGTTC
>NW_019942757.1:98753-120101 GCF_002910315.2 Salvelinus sp. IW2-2015 | reverse complement strand
TCAATTAGGGCAGGTGGTTTACGTTTCCTCTGATTGAGAGCCATATTAAGGTAGGTGGTTTCACATTGTTGGTTGGAGGTGGTTGTCTTCTGTGTCTGTGTTTGTCGGCCACACGGGACTGTTTCGGTTTGTTTGTCCGTTCGTTCTTTTGTGTAGTCATTTTTCCTGTTCGTGAGTTCTTCGTTGTTTGTAAGTTCGCATGTCCAGGTCTGTCTACTCCATTTTTGTTATTTTGTTAGTTATTCAAGTGAAGTTCGTTTTTCGTTCCTTGTTTAATAAATATCATGTCATATCACAATGCTGCGTTTTGGTCGAATCCCTGCTCCTCCTCTTCGGATGAAGAGGAGGAGGAAATCCGTTACAGAACCACCACCAAACCAGGACCAAGCAGCGTAAGTTCGAGCAGTGGACTACTAAACAAGAATGGACATGGGAGGACGTGTTAAACGGCAAGGGTTGCTACACATTGGAGGAGATCCTGGCTGGAAGGGATCGCCTCCCATGGGAACAGCTGGAGGCAGTGAGGAGACGGAGGCAACCGGAGAGAGGACCGGAGATATGAAGGTACGCGGCTAGCACGGAAGCCCGTGAAGAAACCCCAAAAATGTATTGGTGGGGGGCTAAGAGGTAGTGGGCCGAGGGCAGGTAGGAGCCTGCGCCCACTTCCCAGGCTAACCGTGGAGAGGGGGAGTACGGGCAGACACCGTGTTACGCAGTAGAGCGCACGGTGTCTCCTGTACGTGTTCATAGCCCGGTGCGGGTTATTCCACCTCCCCGCACTGGTAGGGCTAGATTGGGCATTGAGCCAGGTGTCATGAAGCCGGCTCAACGCGTCTGGTCTCCAGTGCGTCTCCTCGGGCCGGCATACATGGCACCGCCTTACGCATGGTGTCCCCGGTTCGCCTACATAGCCCGGTGCGGGTTATTCCACCTCCCCGCCACTGGTCGGGCGACGGGGAGCATTCAACCAGGTAAGGTTGGGCAGGCTCAATGCTCAAGGGAGCCAGTACGCCTCCACGGTCCGGTATTTCCGGCGCCACCTCCCCGCCCAGCCCAGTACCACCAGTGCCTACACCATGCACCAGGCTTCCTGTGCGTCTCCAGAGCCCTGTTCTCCTCCACGCACTTTCCCTGTGGTGCGTGTCTCCAGCCCAGTGCCTCCAGTTCCGGCACCACGCATCAAGCCTCCTGTGCGTCTCAGAGCCCTGTACGCACTGTTCCTTCTCCCCGTACTCGCCCTGATGTGCGTGCCCTCAGCCCGGTACCACCAGTGCCGGTACCCACGCACCAGGCTATAGTACGCCTTGAGAGTCCAGTGTGCCCTGTTGTTGTTCCCCCACTAGCTTGAAGGTGCGTGTCCTTAGCCCGGTGCCTCAGTTCCGGCACCACGTACCAGGCCTACAGTGCGCCTCATCCGGCCAGAGCTGCCCGTCTGCCCAGTGCCACCTGAGCCATCCGTCTGCCCAGTGCCACCTGAGCCATCCGTCTGCCCAGTGCCACCTGAGCCATCCGTTTGCCCAGTGCCACCTGAGCCTCCGTCCTGCCCAGTGCCACCTGAGCCATTCCGTCTGCCCAGCGCCACCTGACGCATCCGTCTGCCCAGCGCCACCTGAGCCATCCGTCTGCCAGCGCCACCTGAGCCATCCGTCTGCCCAGCGCCATCTGAGCCATCCGTCTACCCAGCGCATCTGAGCCATCCGTCTACCAGCGCCATCTGAGCCATCCGTCTGTCCCGAGCCATTAGAGCCGCCCGTCTGTCCCGAGTCGTCAGAAGCCGTTCGTCAGTCAGGAGCCGCTAGAGCCATTCGTCAGTCAGGATCTGCCAGAGCCGCCAACCAGACAGGATCTGCCAGAGCCGCCAACCAGACAGGATCTGCCAGAGCTGCCAACCAGACAGGATCTGGCCAAAAGCCGCCAACCAGACAGGATCTGCAGAGCCGCAACCAGACAGGATCTGCCAGACGCGCCAACCCAGACAGGATCTGCCAGAGCCGTCAGCCAGCCATGAGCAGCCAGAGCCGCCAGCCAGCCATGAAGCGTCCAGAGCCGCTCAGCCAGCCAGGCGCCAGAGCGTCAGCCAGCCATGAGCGTCCAGTAGCCGTCAGCCAGCCATGAGCGTCCAGAGCCGTCAGCCAGCCATGAGCGTCCTGAGCCGTCAGCCAGCCATGAGGCGTCCTGAGCCGTCAGCCAGCCGGTTTGTTTGTCCGTTCGTTCTTTTGTGTAGTCATTTTTCCTGTTCGTGAGTTCTTCGTTGTTTGTAAGTTCGCATGTCCAGGTCTGTCTACTCCGTTTTGTTATTTTGTTAGTTATTCAAGTGAAGTTCGTTTTCGTTCCTTGTTTAATAAATATCATGTCATATCACAATGCTGCGTTTTGGTCGAGTCATTGRCAGCAGAGAACTGGAAGGAAAGGCAGACAAAGTAGGAATTGGCTTTGGGGGTGACCAGTGAAATATACCTGCTGGAGCACGTGCTATGGGTGGGTGCTGCTATGGTGACCAGTGAGCTGAGATAAGGCAGAGCTTACCTAGCAACGACTTATAGATGACCTAGACCAGTCATGATAGATCGGCGGGGCTTTGTGTCGGCAGTAAAAGGGGTCCAGGCCAATTGGCAAAATAGGTATTGTAGCCCAAGGAGTGGCTGATGGATCTCTTCAGCTAGCCGAGAGATGGGCCTAGCACGAGGCTAGTTCCAGGCTAACTGGTGCTTGCTTCAGGACAGAGACGTTAGCCAGGAGTAGCCACTCGGATAGCAGCTTGCTAGCTGTGATTATCCAGGTGAAAAGGTTCAAAGCTTGCGGAAGGAATCCGGAAATGTGTAGATTTGATGGAGAAAAAGCAGTCTGGTATGCTTTTGGTTGAATCTCGCTGGGCAGACTGGCATTAGTTGACCGGGCTAAGGTTAGCTGATGACCGCTAGCAGTGGCTAACTGACTACTAGCTAGTAGCTAGTTAGCTGGCTAGCTTCTGTTGGGTGTTCTGGTTCTAAAGTATAGAAAAAAGCAGATCCATACCACATGTAATCCGTTACTTCCCAACCCTGTTWATAACGCTGCACAATTTTAGTATTGCATTAGGACCAACAGAGAGTGAGGTAATGATAGAATACAGAATGTATGGGAGGTGTTTGACTTGCTCAAAGTCAAGCCTCTGATAGCTGTATATGATAGCTGTATATTAGGAGATAGGAGGTAATATACTAGGATAATAAAAGCTTTTGTGGATGTCCAACATGAATCCGTTGAAATGGACCCTTTTCTTACGTCCATTATCCACATGAGAGTAGAACATATCCACGAGCATGGTCTTTCCTGTCCCTGGAATTCACCTAAAAAAAGAGACAAGAAAGAAACATATGGATCATAAAATATAGCTAACAATATCTGAAGAAAGCATGAAACAACATGGCAATAACACAAGGAGTCAGTAGTCACAGGGTCAGCATCAAACAGAACGTAAGTAAGTGTTATAACCTGTAGATAATGTTTTAACTGGCCGATAATGTGTTATAACTTGCGGATAATGTGTTATAACTTGCAGATAATGTCCGAGAAGCCGGTGTTTGGAAGATATATTGGAACGGGTGTTGTTAGGTCTGAGACGAAGGCTCAGTCTTTTTTTTCTGTATCTATGGACGCGACCCAGTCGTTCAGTCTTTTTGTTCTGAATCTGTTGACACAACCCAGTTGTTCGCTCCAAATGTTCCATTGCCATACTGGCTGGCAACATTCTTGTCCCTTGGTTGCTAGCTAGCCAACTACGGCTAACTTACTGTCACTTTAAACAGTGCAGCCAGAATAACAGCAAAGTAGCTACATTTGAGCTTGTTTAAGCTGTTTTCTAGTGACATTTATTTGGATGCATCCATAACAATGAGCTAATGAGGCAGGATTTCGCCTGGCATAGAAAATGTGCTCTCTCGTCAGGACACTATTGCTCAGAGGAGCTAGCTAAGAACACAGCTAACACAATGACTTCAAATTGAAACTGGAAATACAGTAAACTAGCTGCATTTAATTTAGTTTTACCTGTTTTGTATTGATATTTCTTTGTATATATCCATAAACATGATGCTGATTCATGATTTCGACTGGCTGAAAAAAGCCAAAAAGCATCCCGACTCCCGACACGTTCATTACTATTGGACAGCTGGAGATAGAATTTGAATATTGAAACAATGTGGCAAATGTTGGAGACAGACAGCAATGTTTATACAAATCTCCGCTGTTGAAAAGTAAATGTTAGTCTAAAAGAAATGTGAGATAATGTCTAGATGCTTTTTATAGTGGAGATCAAGTTTATAAATTGCCTGGCTGTAGCTGATGATTGCGCAGTCAAATGGAACAGAGAAAATAGGCATTTTAACATCATAGATTTAGCCAGTGGTAATTTGTGGAATAGACAATGGCTAGAATGCGGCTTTAACCAATCAGCATTCAGGATTAGACCCACCCATTGTATAATGTGTTATAACTTGCAGATAATGTGTAATAATGTATCTTACCAGTATCACCATGGATATAGAACCCTCTGGTGGGGGCTCCTCTTGTGAAAAAAAAGATTTTGAATGAGAAGGGTCAATTCGAGAAAGGGGATCACTGAATATATGAATGAATGAATTATTGTTTAATCAAATTACATTAATAAGTATAGGCCTATGTAACATAGACTATTCATTAACATATCATTGTTTTAATCCATAATGAGTCAGGGCATCAAGCCACTGACTACTAAAGTATGGATTCCAGTTCTCTCGACAACTAGCCTACTGCAGCTGAGCAAGACAAAGGACATCTAATCAACAAAACAAGACAGGTTTTCCATGAAGAAAAGCATCAGCAGAACAATTGGGGGATGTGTCAGACATAACAGGGTTTGGACTGTAGAGAGAGGTTCATATGAGGTCTAGTGGACTTCAACAAACTCACTGGGTTGAACTGGCTAATTGTGATACTATGTTGAAGTGGTGTGACGGTGGCAGTTTTCAGTCATTCCTGAATTGTCAGGATTTTATCTAACAATCACATAGTCATCAGCCCACCATTCATTTGTCACGATGTCCCTGTTTGGTACTAGGTTGTTATGAAAAAATTGATTTTGTTGTCCTCAGTAAACTACCTCATAGATAAATAAAGTTCCTTTTGACCTGAAAATGGTTTTGGAGCGGATTTAATTTAGTCTGCAATTCAGCAGCTACATTAGTCAGTGTCAACTGCCCTTCATGAAGCACCAGACTGTCATATCTCAGGACAATGGTGAAAAAAACATCCCTCCCTCCGTTTCCTCCACCCTCCCATCTCACTTTTCGGTCATCTCCTTCCCTCCTCATCCTGTCCTCTGCTCTCCCTCTCTCTCTCCCCTTTCCCTCCCTCCCTCCTTTCCTCCAAGTCCAGTMCTCCACTGGGGTRAAATGCTGGAAGACAGTGTGTGACTTCTCGCTGACTTCCCAAGCTGCTCTCTGGCACTGCGGGCAGTGTAGGTAATTGTCGACGGTGGCCGCGGCCATGTTGTAATGTTAATTATTAAGGCAGAGTGGAGAAGGACAACGAAGGCCGGCAGCCCTCTGCTCTGAGTTCAGCCACCTATTTTCACCTGGCACGCTCTCATCCTGCACCGGCCCTGGAGTGTAGATTAGCTCACGTGCAAGAGTACACGTCAACACATTAGTGTCGGAGGTTGGGCTCCTAGTTATAGACCCTGTTTTTACATCAATGAGGAATTTTATAATGGTTGGAACAACTGGTAATACTGACCAAGGCCTAGTAGAAAGGACAACCAGTCCAACGAGGGCCAATCTGACTTCAATGGGGATGGATCCTTCATAAAAACACTGTGCCATTGATTGCCACTACAAAAACACGACACATTGGGTCAATACCAAAGGAGAATGGAAATACTAGGATTTAGAACAGCAGCTAACAAACTGTAATTCGCCCGATTGKCATTGTTACGTCACTGGCAGGAAATAACATTTTGGAACTCCCAAAAATGGCTGAATTTACCGAGTAGCTCCGAGTCTGAGAATGAGTTTATTACAGAGAATGAAATAATGTTAGTTAGGGAGCCAATAAACCTACTGAAGCCATTCGTGTTCGAGCCGATCGTTGCCCCAGATCAAACAGTTCGTTCTAGTAGCAGTAACAACATAGACATGCAGCCTGAAACACCTCAGCTAGAGTGTCGGCATGTGTGTTGTAGAGAGATGGTGGCGGTACAGCACAAAATCCCAGCGGATGGGGGCTGTATTACATCCAGTCATAGGTTCCTGTCAGTCTGTCTGGATGGCAATGTATTTATTGGAGGTGTCACTAATCCTCATGAAGGACTTCCTGGTAGAAGAGGTTACTCGACCGGTCAGCACCAATATGCTAGTTAAATAATTGGTAACATTTTGCTAGATTATATATTGTTTAAGGTTAATATCAGTAGTGGGTATACAGATGAAGTCGGAAGATTACATACACCTTAGCCAATTACATTTCAACTCAGTTTTTCACAAATCCTAGTAAAAATTCCCAGTCTTCGGTCAGTTAGGATCACCACTTTACTTTAAGATTGTGAAATGTCAGAATAATAGTAGAGTATTATTTATTTCAGCTTTTATTTCTTTCATCACATTCCCAGTGGGTCAGAAGTTTACATACACTCAATTAGTATTTGGGTGCATTGCCTTTAAATTGTTTAACTTGGGTCAAACGTTGCGGGTAGCCTTCTACAAGCTTCCCACAATAAGTTGGGTGAATTTTGGCTCATTCCTCCTGACAGAGCTGGTGTAACTGAGTCAGGTTTGTAGGCCTCCTTGCTCGCACCTGCCTTTTCAGTTCTGCCAACAAATTTTCTATTGGATTGAGGTCAGGGCTTTGTCATGGCCACTCCAATACCTTAACTTTGTTGTCCTTAAGCCATTTTGCCACAACTTTGGAAGTGTGCTTGGGGACATTGTCCATTGGAATATTCATTTGTGACCAAGCTTTAACTTCTGACTGATGTCTTGAGATGTTGCTTCAATGTATCCACATCATTTTCCTACCTCATGATGCCATCTATTTTGTGAAGTGCACCTTTCCCCCCTGCAGCAAAGCACCCCCACAACATGATGCTTGGTCAGTATGGTCATTATGGTCATTATGGCCAAACAGTTCTATTTTTGTTTCATCAGACCAGAGGACATTTCTCCAAAAAGTACAATCTTTGTCCCCATGTGCAGTTGCAAACCGTAGTCTGGCTTTTTTATGGCGGTTTTGGAGCAGTGGCTTCTTCCTTGCTGAGCAGCCTTTCAGGTTATGTCGACATAGGACTCGTTTTAATGTGGATATAGATAATTTTGTACCTGTTTCCTCCAGAATCTTCACAGGGTCCTTTGCTGTTGTTCTGGGATTGATTTGCACTTTTCGCACCAAAGTACGTTCATCTCTAGGAGACAGAACGCGTCTCCTTCTTGAGTAGTATGATGGCTGGTTTTTATACTTGCATACTATTGTTTGTACAGATGAACGTGGAACCTTGGAAATTGCTCCCAAGAATGAACCAGACTTGGAGGTCTACAATTTTTTTTCTGAGGTCTTGGCTGATTTCTTTAGATTTTCCCATGATGTCAAGCAAAGAGGCACTGAGTTTGAAGGTAGTCCTTGAAATACACCCACTGGTACCCCTCCAACTGACTCAAATGATGTCAATTAGCCTATCAGAAGCTTCTAAAGCCATGCCATCATGTTCTGGAATTTTCCGAGCTGTTTAAAGACACAGTCAACATAGTGTATGTACACTTCTGACCCACTGGAATTGTGATACAGTGAATTATAAGTGAAATAATCTGTCTGTAAACAATTGTTGGAACAATTACTTGTGTCATGCACGAAATAGATGTCCTAACCGACTTGCCAAAACTATAGTTTGTTAACAAGAAATTCGTAGAGCGGTTGAAAAACGAGTTTTAATGACTCCAACCTAAGTGTATGTAAACTTCCGACTTCAACTGTATATAATCGTTATATTACATCATATATCAGTATCCCTATGACGATATTTATCATTAGCTCTGTTTTGCGTGATGGTAATACATTTACCTTTTGGTTAACCAATAATGGGACGTGCTCATTATAAATACATTGTGATTTAGTTTTGGTATCAGAMTAACTTTTGTTATGATTTTGTTTGGAGAGCCTACAGTTTATAACGCGCACTAATCCTGTGTCCCTGTCACTAGAGTAGTGACTTCAACTAGCTTTGGCTGCCATCTATTGGAAAGGAATGGTAACTACACTGGGCAGCTAGTTGGCAAAGTAGTCAAAGTATATTTTAATAACATATGACATTTAGCAGACGTCTTTATCCAAAGCAAACTGGGTACATGGTAGTGGAAACAGATCATAGAAACAGGAATACAATTTTGATATCATAGATTGTCAGTTCTTGCATCTATAACTCTGTCTATGAATTTGAGAGTGCTTACATTCTCCAGCTCCATCCCTCAGCTTTTTACCGAAAGAGGAGTAGGGAGAGACTTTGTCATTGTTTCTACTGCTGATTGCCACTTTAAGAAGTTAAGATGCAGATAAAATACACCAAAATATGTTACAGATACTATATAAATGTCCCATCACTCAACTCAGACAGTTAGTGATTACACAGCATCCAGCGCAGCAAACAATCAATCAATCAAATGTATTTTACAAATGCCCTTTTTACCTCAAAATAATAACGACTGTGGTTATAGAGGGTGCAACAGAACAACACCTCAGGAGCAAAGGTCAGTTGACTTTTCATAGCTGAGCATTCATAGGTTGAGAGAGAGAGTCGAAACAGCAGGACCAGGACAAGGTAGCACATTAGTTGAAACGGGTAAACAAATCAGTGGACAATTCCACTTTGATTCCCTTTATGGATTGGTGTATCTTTGAATTCGCTGTTGAATGGCCTGCTCCTTCTCCATTTTCGGAACACCAKCCCGCTCCCCCAAAGTGATTGATAGTATGTCTTGGCTCGCACTGTGATGATTGTGGCTCTGAGCTCTCAGGTTCATACAGTGAGTTCTGGTCTTCACTGATCTCACTCTCCGTCAGGTCCATCTGTGGCGTTTAGGGGCCGGACTCGGTTGTATGCTGATGGTTGTGAGCGCAATCTAGCTGGGCCCCGAGCTCTTTAGTGATGGTTCCGGTGGACCTCTTCTCCACTGCAGCATAGAAACACTCAGGCACCCAGTGGTTAGTTTGTCATGCTGTACTAACCGTTCTTTCCTGTTGGTAGAAACAAATGAAGGCATCTATTAGGCTGTAGTTATATTCAAGAATCACTGCATATACTGTACTTGAAATGAACAAAAGCCTTAGAAATAACATGGATTTGCATGTACCTCCTCTGCCTCCTGTACAGTCTCCTCCAGGATGAAAACATTTTCAGGGATGAAGATGTCATCCTGAAAACAAACAAACGTTTTGTTAAGACAACTGAACACAAATAAATACATCAGTTCGCATTAACAAGCTACCTGTCTTGTATGCTTTGTCAACACACACACACACAGCAAATACAGGGACATTTATTTTTCAGCAAACATTAGCTATGTCAACTTCAGTCTAGCTGAATGAGGTGGAGCTAACAAAACATTACAAAAACAAATCTGTCAACAAAATGTATTACAGTACTTGACTATCTGAGGTGGATGCTAGCTACAGTAACTACCTAATAACAGGGTGTCACGCCCTGGCCATAGAGAGGGTTTTAGTCTCTATTTTGGTTAGGCCAGGGTGTGATTAGGGTGGGCATTCTATGTGTTATATTTCTATGTTTTGGCCGGGTATGGTTCTCAATCAGGGACAGCTGTCTATCGTTGTCTCTGATTGGGAATCATACTTAGGCAGCATTTTTTCCTTTGGTGTTTGTGGGTAGTTGACTTTGTTAGTGGCACTATAGCCCTAGTAAGCTTCACGGTCGTTTCTTTGTTTCTTGTTTTGTTGGCCACATTCTAAATAAAAGAAAATATACGCTCACAGCGCTGCACCTTTGTCCGGTCATTTCCACCTCGACGACAGCCGTGACACAGGGATACACGGAGAAACTGTGTTGCAATTTTAGTTGCAGTTGAGTTGCTCGCTAATGTTATTTGCTGGGGGGTGTTACACAAAACACTTCCGACGCAATTAGCTAGTTACCTTCAACTAGAGTTGCAACAAAGTTGTCCAGTGTCTAACGCTAGCCTAGTCAACAACAGTCATGACCGGTTATCATTTACTCAGGCTCCAATGCATTGACTCACGTCGCCTCCTCCATTCAGTCGCTTTTGCTTGACTCCAAAGTCAGCGATGTTGATGATGGTCGGTCGGTAACCCCAACACCATAACTATCTACATTTCAAATGGAGGCGCAAGCAGAGGGCCTACTTAGGCCTATGACTCCTTTCCATTTGGAAACTCCCGGTTGCCGAAATCAAAATTGCCCTCATCACAAAGTCTGCCTCTGCGAAGTGCTGTCTGCTGATCCTGCTAGCTCAAGCTGGCACGTCCTTCCTCTTCAGGACATGGAGCCACTTCTTCAAAAGTTGTGGGTTCTTGGGYATCCGATGGTAGCTTACCGTGGGAYTTTTTTGGAGCCAATYCATACAGCCTGGCGCTATACAGTTCATGTTTGCATTACTAGTTCTTGTTGGCATCTTCGTTGTCCACACCTAACCTCACTCTCTTCGATTCATTCTCCGCATGAAAACTCAATACCACAGACAATTTGCCGATTCCTGCCAGTAACGCACTGGCGTCAGTCGTTACTATGGCAATTTAAAATGGTGATGACCATAGCTCCAGTAAACCTTGTCGTCGATCAAAATACTAAATATAGAGATGTTTTTATGTTAATTGCACATGTTTAGTATTAGTGGATTGAATACATCTCTTTGCTTAGATTTACTTCCTAAAGTGTTTCCATTCCCATTTATAAGATGGCGCCGGAGAAGAATGCAGACGTTTTACGTGCCCCAAGCCGATTGTGTTTTTTTGTTCATTTAATTGCGTTGTTTGTAACTTATATTTGTACTTATTTTGTACATAATGTTGCCGCTACCGTCTGTTATGACYGAAAATAACGGACTAGCAAATCCTTTTTTTCCTTTCATGACTCTGACGAGCCCGACGCAGAGGATATACTGCTTCCTCGGGAACAGGCCCCGATCCCCATGATCTGCATGAAGAGGAGGCGGAGAAAGAGGGGCGGCGATCGATATAACCCACTCCCTCCATTCTGCGAGCAAACGTGCATCTTTAGAGAATAAAATTTACGAGTTACGCGGGAGATTAAACTATCAACGGGCCATTAAAACTGTAACATCTTATGCTTCAGGAGTTGTGGCTGAACGACGACAAATATCAACATACAGCTGGCTGGTTATACCATTTACCGGCAGGATAGAACAGCAGCATCTGTAAGACAAGGGGTGGCGGTCTATGTATTTTGTAAACAACAGCTGGTGCACGATATCTAAGGAAGTCTCGAGCTCAACATGGCATTGAGGAGTACAGCACATCAGTCATTGGCTTCATCAATAAGCTCATCGATGACATCATCCACATTGTGACCGTACGTACATACCCCAACCAGAAGTCATGGATTACAGGCAGCATCTGCACTGAGCTAAATGCTAGAGCTGCCGCTTTCAAGGAGCGGGACTCTAACCGGAAGCTTATAAGAATCCCACTATGCCTCCGACGATCCATCAAACAGGCAAAGGGTCGATACAGGACTAAGATCGAATCGTACTACACCGGCTCTGATGCTCGTCGGATGTGGCAGGCTTGCAAACTATTACAGACTATAAAGGGAAGCACAGCCAGAGGCTGCCCAGTGATATGAGCCTACCAGACGAGCTAAACTACTTCTATGCTCGCTTCGAGGCAAATAACACTGACACATGCATGAGAGCACCAGCTGTTCCAGACGACTGTGTGATCACGCTCTCTGCAGCCGATGTGAGTAAGACCTTTAAACATGTCAGCATTTACAAGGCGCAGGGCCAGACGGATTACCAGGACGTGTACTGCGAGCATGTGCTGACCAACTAGCAAGTGTCTTCACTGACATTTTCAACCTCTACCTGTGCGGGTCTGTAATACTACACTGTTTTAAGCAGACCCACATAGTGCCTGTGCCCAAGAACACTAACGTAACTGCCTAAATGACTACCAACCCATAGCACTCACATCTGTAGCCATGAAGTGCTTTGAAAGGCTGGTCATGGCTCACATCAGCACCATCATCCAGAAACCCTAGCCCCACTCTAATTTGCTACCTCCCCAACAAATCCACAGATGACGCAATCTCTATTGCACTCCACACTGCCCTTTCCCACCTGGACAAAAGGAACACCTATGTGAGAATGCTATTCATTGACTACAGCTCAGCGTTCAACACCATAGTACCCTCAAAAGCCATCAATAACTAGAGGTCGTACCCTCAAAAGCCATCAATAAGCTAAGGTCCCTGGGACTAAACATCTCCCTCTGCAACTGGATCCTGGACTTCCTGACAGGCCGCCCCCAGGTGGTAAGGGTAGGTAACAACATATCCACCATGCTGAACCTCAACACATGGGCCTGTGCTCAGTCCCCTCCTGTACTCCCTGTTCAATCRGGACTGCATGGCCAGGCACGACTCCATCACCATCATTAAATTTGCCAATGACACAACAGTGGCAGGCCTGATCACCGACAACGACGAGACATCCTATAGGGAGGAGGTCAGAGTCCTGGCCGTGTGGTGGCAGGACAACAACCTCTCTCTCATTGACGGGGCTGCAGTGGAGCAGGTTGAGAGCTTCAGGTTCCTTGGTGTCCACATCACCAACAAAMTAATATGGTCCAAGCACACCAAGACAGTCGTGAAGAGGGCACGATGAAACCTATTCCCCCTTTAGGAGACTGAAAAGATTTGGCATGGGTCCTCAGATCCTCAAAAGGTTCTAAATCTGCACCATCGAGAGCATCCTGACTGGTTGCATCACTGCCTGGTATGGCAACTGCTCGGCCTCCGACCGCAAGGCACTACAGAGGGTAGTGGGAACGGCACAGTATATCACTGGGGCCAAGCCTCATGTCATCCAGGACCTCTATACCAGGCGGTGTCAGAGGAAGGCCCTAAAAACTGTCAAGCGGTACCGGAGCGCCAAGTCTAGGTCCAAGATGGCTTCTAAACCCAAGCCATAAGAGTCCTGAACATCTAGTCAAATGGCTACCCAGACTAGTTGTAGTGCCACCCCCCTCACCCCCTCTTTACACCACTGCTACTCTCTGTTGTCATCTATGCATAGTCACTTTAATAACTCTACCTACATATACATAATACCTCAACTAATACCAGCATGAGCTGATTCAAACCAGTGTAACTGATATGAAGAACTCTAGTCATAGTGTGTGTGTGTGTGTGTGTGTGTGTGTGTGTGTGTGTGTGTGTGTTGTGTGTGTGTGTTGTGTGTGTGGGTGTGGGTGTGTGTGTGTGTGTGTGTGTGTGTGTGTGGTGTGTGTGTGTGTGTGTGTGTGTGTGTGTTGTGTGTGTGTGTGGTGTGTGTGTGTGTGTGTGTGAGAGAGAGAGAGAGCAGACTGCAAAACAAGGATGAAGATGAGATGGAGTAATGGGAACCCAACACCTAGAATTTTCAGTGCAGAATCAAAAGCAAATAGGGGAAAATGTACTAGACAAAATGCACTAGACAATGCACTAGATCCCTACATTATGAGAGAGGAGAGGGACGGAGAACAGGGTCATCAAAAACATCTCATCCTATCCTGCTCACCATCCCATCCTAAAAAAACACAACTGCATTTCACAAAGACCAAAATGCCACAAACAAAACACACCCAACACACACACATCAAGCTATTTCATGATCGGACAATGGCAATATATAACGGTGTATGACTACGCCTAATAATGGTTGTTGTCACGTGTATAGTCCTTATAGATCATTGAACCAAGGGTAGGTCATTTGATTTCAATCACTTTTTCACCACACTCATTTTGATTTGAACTAAACTTTCCATACATATTTTCCATGATAGAAGTGGTCAGAAATGTAACTTTTTGGACCCGAATGCCAAACATTAGCAGATATCAGTTCACCCATTACGCACCATTTACTTAAATAGGGATGTCCATACTAATTCATTCTATTTCTGTGGTTAGAGTTTCCAAGCCCGTTCAACAAAATATAAATGCAACATGTAACAATTTCAATGATTTTACTTAGTTACAGTTCATATAAGGAATCAGTCAATTGAAATAAATTCGTTAGGCCCAAATCTATGGATTTCACATGACTGGGCAGGGGCACAGCCATGGGTGGGCTAGGAAGGCATAGGCACCCACTTGGGAGCCAGGTCCATCCACTGGGGAGCCAGGCCCAGCCAATCAGAATACGTTTTCCCACAAAAGGGCTGTATTACAGACAGAACTACTCCTCAGTTAAGACGCCGAACTGCAGTCAGGTCAAGACTGGTGAAGACGGTGGGGTTTATTCGATCGCTATGAATTCTCAGAAGGCAGCCAACCTTCGGCCCTCTTTCTCCGCCTCCTCTTCATGCAGATCATGGGGATCGGGCCTGTTCCCGAGGAAGCAGTATATCCTCTGCGTCGGGCTCGTCAGAGTCATAGAAGGAAAAGGATTTGCTAGTCCGTTATTTTCAGTCATAACAGACGGTAGGGCAACATTATGTACAAAATAAGTACAAATATAAGTTACAACAACGCAATTAAATGAACAAAAAAACACAATCGGCTTGGGGAACGTAAAACGTCTGCATTCTTCTCCGGCGCCATCTTAATAATGGGAATGGAACACTTTAGGAAGTAAATCTAAGCAAAGAGATGTATTCAATCCACTAATACTAACATGTGCAATTAACATAAAAACATCTCTATATTTAGTATTTTGATCGACGACAAGGTTTACTGGAGCTATGGTCATCACCATTTTAAATTGCCATAGTAACGACTGACGCCAGTGCGTTACTGGAGGAATCGGCAAATTGTCTGTGGTATTGAGTTTCATGCGGAGAATGAATCGAAGAGAGTGAGGTTAGGTGTGGACAACGAAGATGCCAACAAGAACTAGTATAGCAAACATGAACTGTATAGCGCCAGGCTGTATGAATTGGCTCCAAAAAAATCACGGTAAGCTACCATCGGATACCCAAGAACCCACAACTTAGAGAAGTGGCTCCATGTCTGAAGAGGAAGGAGTGCCAGCTTGAGCTAGCAGGATCAGCAGACAGCACTTCGCAGAGCAGACTTGTGATGAGGGCAATTTTGATTTCGGCAACCGGGAGTTTCACTGGAAAGGAGTCATAGGCTAAGTAGGCCCTCTGCTTGCGCCTCCATTTGAAATGTAGATAGTTATGGTGTTGGGTTACGACCGACCATCATCAACATCTGATTTGGAGTCAAGCAAAAGCGACTGAATGGAGGAGGCGACGTGAGTCAATGCATTGGAGTGAGTAAATGAATACCGGTCATGACTGTTGTTGACTAGGCTAGCGTTAGACACTGGACAACTTGTTGCAACTCTAGTTGAAGGTAACTAGCTTTGCGTCGGAAGTGTTTACATGGCACCAGCCATGTATGTATTTCTGGGATCTTTTATTCAGCTCATGAAACATGGAACATATATATTTCTATGGTTTCATCAACATTCTTTCCAAAGCACATAGGGCCATCATGTTTTGAGGGCAAGGCAAATGTCAGGAACATTATAATCAAGTCACTAATTGTTTCAAGGGCTTCTGAGTGGAGCAGCGGTCTAAGGCACTCCATCTCAGTGCTAGAGGTGTCACTACAGACCCTGATTCGATCCCAGGCTGTATCATGATCGGGAGTCCCATAGGGTGGCCACAATTGGCACGGAATCGTCCGGGTTAGGGGAGGGTTTGGCTGGGKTAGGCCGTCATTGTTTTTAATATTGCTATGCAAAATAGGGCTATATAAGATCTCATGGCCTTGCAATACAATATGGACAACCATTCAACACACAATTATGTATTGCATCAATTTGTTGCATTAGTACATCAGTCAAGTGATCATACCGCCCCTGTGTGATCACCATCCCCTTCCATTTTACTCAGTTTGGGGTCTTTTACTTTCTGACGCTTTGCGTTACCATCTTTTGCCTCCTTCACTTTTGTCCGGGTGGGGTCAGGTAGATGCTGTTGGAATAGCTTTGAAGGGTTTTCTGCAGTTGCCCCAACTGATGTAGAGCATCTCTTTGCTGAGTGTCCTCCTTTAGCGAGCCACAGTGGATGAGACTATCGTAGTGCTGGCTTGGTTCAAGGGGGTCAATGGTGACGCAGATGGATTACCTATGCTTGTTGAGTAGCCAATTTAAAGTTTCAAGGGATAGGAATAGTATACATCGTCCAACGAAATGCTTACTTGGAAGTTTCTTCTCGACAATGCAACAACAATAAGAAATAAGAAATGATAAGATTACGAACATAAAGTAAATGGCTCAGTAGAATAGAATAAACATTTTAGCATAAATATAATTGACTGTACGTTTGTTTATTCCATGTGTAACTTTATGTTATTGTTTGTGTCGCACTGCTATGCTTTATCTTGACCAGGTTGCAGTTTTAAATGAGAACTTGTTCTCAACTAACCTACCTGGTCAAATAAAGGTGAATAAAACATTTGAAATAAATAAAAAATAATACAGGTGGTCAGTTCAGTTAAAGATTTCAGCAGTCTGATGGCTTGTAGATAGAAACTGTCTCTGAGCCTGTTGGTRTCAGACCTCATGCTCTGATACAGTCTGCTTGATGGTAAGGGAGAGAGCAGCTTGTGCCTGGGGTGTGTGGAGTCCTTGACGATGCTGCGTGCCTTCATCAGGCACTGTTTCGAGTAAATGTCCTAGATGGGTGGGTGGGATGCACTGGGACGTTTTCACCACCCGCTGGAGGGCCTTGCSGCGGTGGACAAAGAAATCCCAGGACCAGGCCATGATGCAACCGGTCAGGACGCTCTCAATGGTGCAGCGGTAGTATTTTGAGAATTTCTTCAGCTGCTTTAGGAAGTAGACACTGTTGCGCCCTCTTAAAAATATTAAAAATATTAAAAACTGAAAATTGGTGCGTGCATATGTATTCACTCCCTTTGCTATGAAGCCCCTAAATAAGATCTGGTGCAACCAATTACCTTCAGAAATCACATATTTATTTAAATAAATCCCACCTGTGTGCAATCTAAGTGTCACAGGATCTCACTATATATACACCTGTTATGAAAGGCCCCAGAGTCTGCAACACAACTAAGCAAGGGACAACACCAAGCAAGCGGCACCATGAAGACCAAGGAGCACTCCAAACAGGTCAGGGACAAAGTTGTGGAGAAGTACAGATCATGGTTGAGTTATAAAAAATATCCAAAACATTGAACATCCCATGGAGCACCATTATAAAAAAAATTAAGAATATGGCACCACAACAAACCTGCCATGAGAGGGCCACCTGTCTCGATCGTCTTGAGGATAAARAGTGGACCAAGGCGCAGCWGTAACGAGCATTACCGAAGGTGGCTTCCCTTCCTGTTCGGGTAGCGCTCGGCGGTCGTCGTCGCCGGTCTACTAGCTGCCACCGATCCCTTTTTCCCTTTTCGTTTGGTTGTGTCTAATTGTTTTCACCTGTTCATTGTTTGGTTGTTAGGGGGGTGTTATTTAAGTTCGTTTAGCCCGCTTCTGTTTGTGCGATGAGTGTTCGTTTTTGATGGGTTTTCACTGGCCGTATTATTGCCAGTGTGTACTGTAGTGAAGTGATTTTACGTCATATTTCGACGTTACCAGTTGTATTTTCTGGTTGGACATTAAAGTGTGTTTTTTCCCTGTATCTTTGCTCTCTGCCTGACTCCTTACCATTTTCCTCATCATCGTAACAGCAGCGTGTGAAAAATACATCTCTTTTTTTTGAGACGAGTGAAACACGAAACGAACACTTATAACAAAACTAAAAAAACAACAACGACCCTGAAGCTACAAACGTAAGCGCATACAAAGCAAAACGTTCTACATAGACAATTACCACAAACACATAATCTATGGCTGCTAATAGGCTCCCAATCAGAGACAAATGAAGACAGCTGCTCTGATAGAACCACTCAGGCAACCATAGACATACCTAGACACATTCACTAACCACAACCCCATACACTAAACCCACACCCCCTTTACCATATAACCACCAAGACGAACAAAACACAACATCCCATGTCACACCTGACCTAACTAAAATAATAAGAAAACAAAGAATACTAAGGCCAGGCGTGACAGTACCCCCCCCCAAAGGTGCGGACTCCGGCCGCAAACACAGAAGGAGCCGGGGGCCTTCCTATGGCGCGGCTCGGTGCGGGACGTGACCCCACTCCACATGTCATACAGCTTTGTGTCTTGGAGATCCTGCTGACTGGCTGCCATGCTGGTGCGACTTGTGCTCATGCTGGCTGCGACTCTGGCTGCTCATGGCTGCGTGGCGACTCTGGCTGCTCTGCTGGCTGGCGACTCTGGCTGCTCATGCTGGTGGGACTTGGCTGTCATGGCTGGCTGGCGACTGGCTGCTCATGGCTGGCTGGCGACTCTGGCTTGCTCATGCTGGCTGGCGACTCTGCGGCTCTGGCTGGCTGGCGGCTCTGCGGTCCTGCTGGCTGGGCTCTGGCGGCTCTGACTGGCTGGCGGCGCTGGCGCTCCTGACTGGCTGGCGCTCTGGCGGCTCTCGATGCGACGGCTCTAGCGGCTCGGACAGACGGCGCTCAGACGGCTCGGACAAACGGGCGGCTCTGACGGTCCGGAACAGACGGGCGGCTCTGATGGCTGACAGAGGATGCTCAGACGGCTCGGACAGACGGATGCTCAGACGGCGCTGGCAGACGGATGGCTCAGATGGCGCTGGGCGACGGATGCTCCGATGGCGCTGGCAGACGGATGGCTCAGATGGCTGGGCAGACGATGGCTCAGACGGCGCTGCGTCAGGAGCTCAGACGGCGCTGGGCGACGGCAGTGCAGCGCGTTGGCGATGGCCGACTCTGACCTGCTGAGGCGCACAGTAAGGCTGGTGCGTGGTGCCGAACTGGTGTACCGGACTGGAGACACGCACCTCAAGGCTAGTGGGGGAGAACAGGCACACTGAATTCTCGAGGCGCACTATAGGCGTGTGCGTGGTACCGGAACTGGTGGAACCGGTTGGGAACACTCAGATAGTCGGAGAAGGAACAGGGCATACTGACCCTGGAGACGCACATTAGGCCTAGTGTGTGTCGGAACTGGTGTACCGGGGGACACGCATCTCAGGCTATGCGGGAGAAGGAACAGGCATACTGGACCTGGAGAGCACATTGGGCCTAGTGCGTGGGCCGGAACTGGTGGTACGGCTGGGAACACGCAACTCAGGGCTAGGGGAGCAGCAACAGATGACAGGACTCTGGGACGCACAGGAGCTTGGTGCGTGTGTAGCATGTGGTAATAGCTGGAGACACGCACACAGGGCTAGTGCGTGGAGAGAACAGGGCTCTGGAGACGCCAGGAAGCCTGGTGGTGGTGTAGGACTGGTGGATGGGCGGGGCGGGAGGTGGCCCGGAAAACGACCGTGCAGGCGTACTGGCTCCCTTGAGCACTGAGCCTGCCCAACCTTACCTGTTGTTGCCCGTAGCCCGACGAGTGCGGGGAGTGGAATAAACCCGCACTTGGCTGTGTAGGCGAACCGGGACACATGCGTAGGCTGGTGCATGTATTGCCGCCCGAGAGACGCACTGGGGCCAGATGCGTTGGCCGGTTCATGACATCGCTTCAATACTCATCTAGCCCTGCCAGTGCGGGGATGGAATAACCCGCACCGGCTATGCACACGTACAGGAGACACCGTGCGCTTTACGCAAACACGGTGTCTGCCCGTACTTTCGCGCTCCACGGTAAGCTCGGGAGTTGGTGCAGTCTCTACCTGACTTCGCCACACCCTTGTAGCCCCCCAATAATTTTTGGGGCTGACTCACAGGCTTCCTACCGCGTCGTCGTGCTCTCCATTCGCCGGTATCCCTCCTCGCACTGTTCAGAGAATCCCACGCGGGCTCCGCATTCGCCTGGTCGATCGCCACCTGTCGATTCCTCCACGTAGTATAGTCCAGATCCTGCTCCATTGCCATAAATCCTGTGTATGTTCCTGCTGCGCTGACACGCTGCTTGGTCCTTCTGGGGGTAATTCTGTCTCGATCGTCTGAGGATAAAGAGTGACCAAGGCGCAGCGTGTGAAAAATACATCTCTTATTTGAGACAGAGTAAACATGAAACGAACATTATACAAAAACTAAACAAAACAACAAACGACCGTGAAGCTACAACGTAAGTGCCATACAAAGCTACAAACGTTCTACATAGACAATTACCCACAACACATAATGCCTATGGCTGCCTAAATATGGCTCCCAATCAGAGACAAATAAAAGACAGCTGTCTCTGATTGAGAACACTCAGGCAACCATAGACATACCTAGACCATTCACTAACCACAACCCATACACAAACCCAACACCCTCCTACAAAACCACCCAAGACAAGAAAAAACACAAACATTCCCATTCACCCTGACCTAACTAAAATAATAAAGAACAAAGAATACAAGGCCAGGGCGTGACACCACCACCAAAACTCACGACCAGCAGAGGGCATTAATCAGAGAAGGCACACAAGAATCAAAGATAACCCGAAGGATGCACAACTCCACAGCGGAGATTGTAGATCTGTCATAGGACCACTTTAAGCTGTACACTCCACAGAGTGGGCTTTACGGAAGAGTGGCCAAATAGTCATTGCTTAACCTCTAATTCCTCCAACCCGGATCCGGGAGCACCCCCCACAGTAAAAAAGCTGACTAGCATAGCCTAGCATAGCGTCACAAGTAAATACTAGCATCTAAATATCATTAAATCACAAGTCCAAACACCAGATGAAAGATACACACTTGTAATCAGCCATCATTTCTGATTTTAAAATGTTTACAGGAAACACAATTTTAAATTAAGCTAACCACGTTAGCAAAGACACCACTTTTTTACTCCACCATTTTTACTCCATCAGTAGCCATCACTAATCGACAAATAAAGATATAAATAGCCACTAACCAAGAAACAACTTCATAGATGAGTCTGATAACATATTATTGTATAGCATATGTTTTTTTAGAAAAATGTGCATATTTCAGGTATAAATCACAGTTACATTGCACTGCATCTGAAATAGTGCGAAGCTGCCAGAATAATTACAGGACCAACGTCAAATACCTAATTACTCATCTTAAAACATTTCTTGAAAAATACACAGCGTACAGCAAATGAAGCCC
>NW_019942757.1:85419-94401 GCF_002910315.2 Salvelinus sp. IW2-2015 | reverse complement strand
TCTACAAATTATTTGACTTTGGAGCGGGGGGTGAAGTTTCGCACGCTCAAGTTCTGTTTTTTTTTGTCTTATTTATTTTTTGTTTCACAAAAACATATTTTGCATCTCCAAAGTGGTAGGCATGTTGTGTAAATCAAATATACAACCCCCAAAAATTCGATTTTAATTCCAGGTTGTAAGGCAACAAAATAGGAAAAATGCCAAGGGGGCCAGTGTATTTAACATTCCTTTTTGCCTCAACCATAAAATTGTTCAGTTCCTTATGAATCCACGGGTATTTAACCAGTTTTTACAGTCATTTTCTTAATGGGTGCATGCTTATTATAACTGGTATAAGCAATTTCATAAATGTGTCAAGTGCAGCGTCTGGTACTCCTCGTTACAAACACAGACCATCAAATATTCTTTACTCACAACATAGGAACACTTCAAAATGTATTGTATGACCTCTTATACACTATATTTGGGCCCAGCCTTTGGAACTTTGGTTTTCCTAGATATGGCTACTATATTTGTAGAAATGTTGTCTTCATTGACCTTAACACATAGCTATAATACTGTAATAAATTCCTTCCTTATTAAAGCAGACTTTGTTGCAAATATCTTGCTACACCCCACAGTTAAACACCATCTGCCCGTAACAGATACAAACCTACTCCCCACGTAGGGGAGAATGGCTGACTCAGACTTTTATTACCACTGATAAGGAGGAATGCCATTATACGAGCACGCACACCGCACACGCACATGCACACACACACACACACACACCCTGCTTTAGGCTGGGTTTCCAGGAACAAAGAACAGTGCCAGGAACCAATGAGGCATGGGCACCAGCGTGGAGGGAACGGGCCTCCACTTACCGCGACCAGTCAGGAGAACGAACTACAAGAATTTACCTACGTCATTTACTGTATAACTTGAACTGCGCAATATGTTTCGGGTCTCTTCTTCCGATAGTTCTCTAAGAACTAGACGAATAGGGCCGTGCAGCACGCTTTGCTCAGATATCTTTACATTGAATAAACTGTCTTACTTAAATACCAATCCACCCTGTCCAGCGTCTTGACTTGGTCTCATTTCTCTAGTAACGAATCATCAACATATTGTGATCACTACATCCGATGGATTTGGATACCGCTTTAAACCCATTTTCTGCAGCATTAGTAAAGATATGATCAATACATGTTGATGATTTCATTCCTGTGCTATTTGTAACTACCCTGGTAGGTTGACTGAAAACCTGATCCAGGTTGCAGGCACTAGTTACAGTTTGAAGCATTCTTTTGAGTGGGCAGCCTGATGAAAGCCAGTCAATATTAATATCAACCAGAAAATATACCTCTCTGTCTCAACGCAGCATTATAACGCTGTGAAAGGATCCAGGAAGCCAAATTATTTGGGTGGATCCCATCCTCCTTATAAAACGAGCTTTGTTTCCAGAAGGTATCAAAAATGTCAAGAAATGTTAGAGCTGCAATAGTCTCGTAGCCAGTAATGAAGGGCTAAAAGTCTACTGAAAYATTCAATGCTACGATTTAGGGAGGGCAGAAGACGAAATATTATGGGGCGTTTGTTTGTTTCAAGCAGTGACCCAATCAGTTCTTTAAAATCTATCTTCAGATGTTCTAAGCTGCCATTCATAATGTCATTGAATCCCACATGAACTAAGATAAACTCAAATTCCTAATGCTGGTTTAAAATGTTTGAGAGCAKCTTATTGATGTCCTGTACTCTTGCTCCTGGATAGCACAACGTTTTTGCTCGAGGGCCTGAGACATTTCTCACCACTGAACTGCCCAATCCACCGGCCAGAGAAGGGAATGGAGAAATCCACCCATTCCTACCCCTCACACAATTCATTGAACCTTTCACGTGCGCACGATAAGCAGGATAGCGTACGCCCGCTGCTCCCGGCGATAGGTCCAGACCTCCCAGAGCAGGCAGTGCCCCGTCGCAGACACAGCCACAGATCAGGCACCAGTGCAGCGAAGCTATTCCTTATGTCAATCTGCTCCAAACCTCTCTAAGTCACTCCCGTCCACTTAACAGCATGCCGCTGCCTTCGTTTTCCACAATCACTGATTGGAACAATCTTCTTGCTGTTCTCTACTTCACTAAAGGATGGAGAAGAGGAAGCAGATGGAGATGCAGGCAAGGCAAGTTCSAGGTAGCACAGGCCATTCGGATAGGGATAGAGGACAAGGCAAGGAAACATACATCAGGCCCGAGCGCCATCCAGCCATAAGAGTTGAGTTTGCGCAGAAGTTAAGTTTGCGCAGAATTAAGATTTGCTTGCTAAGCATAGGCACTTCATTCCTGTAATCCTCCTCTAGCAAATAATTGCCGCATTGTAACTCCGGACTGTCAATATTGTCCCGGACAAGAGCGTAATAAACACAGCTTCTACAGCGCTGGAAATGTTTGTTAGCTATTCCAGGCAAAGCAGGCTCCGTTGCAACCAAGCTAGTTAGCTAGGTATTGACACAAACACTTAATAAATAAAAATAAATAAAAATAAAAMTAAGTAAAACTTCGGAAACAACAGGCCAAAGCAAGAGGTCGAGGTGCAGGAGGTATCTGAGTTGGTGGTCTCCTTAAAGCAGGTGGGGACTACAGCCTGGGACAGGGACAGGTTGAACATGTCAGAGAAGACAATTATACAATGTACAAGACCATCAACACGTGCGTTAGATGACATACAATAAAGCAGCAGATTATTATCAACTCACAACCAGAGTATTGTATGCTTATGTTTGGAATAACTTAGAAGATCATCATGCCAGTAAATCTTATCATAGGCATAGCACACTGTTTTTGTAACGTTAAGGGGAGCGTATCAAAGGCTAAGACTATACAGTACATGAATGGGCTAACATAGATGTAATATTCATATGTGTACACATACTGAATTGTAATTGGATGCATTTTACCGCCATATCATACTGTGCTATGATTGGTTAAGACCACCCAAATGGTTAGGTGATGGCAGTTTGATCCTGGTTGGCGATACGTTAACATGCCAGCTAGCTAATAAAGAGCTACGTTAAGAAATATCCTGTAGTACTGCATTTTATTATTTTGTACAAAGTGTGCAAAACAAGACATGGTGTCAGAGTAAAAGTTCTTAAAAGATGGATTTTTCTGGAGTTCCTTCACCTCGAATGGACTGGGAGTCTACAAACTTACCCGATGCATGGCGTAAGTACAAACAGCATGTGGAGCTCATGTTCACGGGTCCTCTGAAGGAAAGAGGAGAAGAGGAAAAGTGCAGCTACCTACTCCTCTGGATCGGGGAAAAGGGGAGAGATATTTACAACACATGGACACTTACCGAGGCTGAATCAAAGGTACTGAAAACATACTACGATCGTTTTGAAGCATATGCTGTGCCGAAGACCAATGCGATATTCGCTAGGTACAAATTCCATGGGAGGGTACAGGGAGCTAGCGAGTCTTTTGAGCGGTTTGTGACAGAACTGCGTCTGCTTGTGAAAGACTGTGATTATGCAAACAAGGATGAGATGGTCAGGGACCGTAATTGTATTTGGAATACACTCACCGCGAGTGAGAGAGAAACTTTTGAATGTTGGGTCTGAAGTAACGCTGGACAAAGCTATCGACATAGCCAGATCTCACGAGCTAGCACAGGCTCAGATGAAAACCATTTCGCGCGGAAGCACGAGCGCATCACGTGAACAAGCAGTGCACGCAGTCAGGCAGACATCAAAGCACACCTCCGGTGCGCAGAGAGCGCGTTTTAGAACGGAGAGAGACATAACTCCAAAACAGAGCGACACAGACTCAAAACGCCCCAAAACATGTGGACATTGTCGATACAAAGTGCATGGCGAACAAGGAAATTGCCCAGCTAAAGGCAAACAGTGTACTAAATGTGGAAAATGGAATCACTTTGCAAAAGTGTGCAGAGCTTACCGTGGAAAAACAGTACACACAGTGAGTGAAGATGAAATGTCAATCAAAGAGTCAAACGCTGATGAACTGTTTATTGATTCAGTGACACAGAAAAGTCAAATATCAGAGACAGAGCAAGCCTTTGCTGACATTGAGATAGGAACACAAGGCACAAAGCTAAAGTTCAAACTAGACACTGCACAAGTAAACATTATTCCTCTGAATAAGTACTGCAGCTTGACATCTGAGTGTGAGCTACAGCCCACCACTCGCATACTGACTGGTTATGGTGGTGAACAGCTCCCAGTAAAAGGCACATGCACCTTCAAATGCAAATACAAGGAAAGTGACATGATGTTGGACTTTTATGTTGTTGACACTAGAGCACCTGCAGTGCTAGGTCTTAAAGCATGTTTAGACATGGACCTCATCAAGCTAGTTTTATCAGTGACAGCACCAGTAGAGACAGACAATGTACTGGAGGAGTTTGCTGATGTTTTTACAGGAATAGGATTATTATTCCCAGGAGAATGTACCATTCACCTTGACCCAGACGCAACCCCTGTGGTCTACCCACCGAGAAAGATTCCCCTTGCTCTCCGTGCCCGTCTGAAGAAAGAGTTGGAGAGCATGGAGCAATCTGACATAGTCACCAAGGTTACAGAACCGACTGACTGGGTAAACACCTTAGTGGAGGTGGAGAAACCACGCACAGGCAAGCTCAGAGTATGTCTCGACCCAAGAGACTTGAACAAGGCTATCAAACGCCCCCATTATCCTTTACAGACGCTAGATGGCATCATACACAAGCTAGCGGGAGCACACTACTTCAGTGTCATGGACGCTAGATCAGGGTACTGGGCTATCAAGCTCACAGAAGAGTCATCTAAGCTCACAACATTCAACACACCGTTTGGACGCTACAGGTTCCGTCGCCTGCCTTTTGGGATTATCTCAGCCCAAGACGAGTTTCAGCAAAAGATCGACGAAGTGTACGAAGGCCTCGACGGAGTTGTGGCAATTGTGGACGACATCCTTGTCTATRGTCAAACCAAAGAGGAGCACGACCGAAACCTCCGCGCGATGCTGCAAAGGTCCCGCGAGAGAGGAGTCCGGCTCAACCATGAGAAGAGCACAGTCGGYGCTACAGAGGTCAGCTACTTCGGACATCTTCTTACAGCGACTGGAATCAAGCCAGATCCACAGAMGATCGTAGCCATAAAAGAAATGGAGCCACCAAAGAACCGTGCAGAGCTGGAAACAGTGCTTGGCATGGTCAACTACTTAGCTAAGTTCGCACCCAGCCTCTCCAATGCTAATGCACCCCTGCGTCAACTGCTAAAGCAGTCCAGTGAGTTTCTCTGGGACAAGCAACACGACATTGCTTTCCAGAAAGACTTGATCACGAGAGAACCAGGACCAATCCTTGCCTACTACGACCCCGACAAAGAGCTCAGACTCCAAGTGGACGCGTCGAAGTAAGGACTAGGTGCAGTGCTACTGCAAGAAGGAAAGCCCATCGGCTACGCTTCCAAATCTCTCACAGACTGTGAAATCAAYTACGCTCAAATTGAAAAGGAGCTCTACGCCATTCTGTTCGGATGTAAACGTTTCCATCAGTACATATATGGACGACAAGTCATTGTGGAATCCGACCACAAGCCCCTTGAGTCAATTATGAGGAAACCACTAGCCGCAGCCCTGCCAAGGCTACAGAGAATGATCCTTCAACTACAAAAATACGACTTCACAATCACTCACCGTCCAGGCAAAGACATCCCTGTTGCAGACACGCTCTCCAAGAAGTTTCTTACCTATAAGGACAGCAGCCTCAGTGAAGGCATGGACATGCAAGTGCACACTGTGTACAGCAACTTACCAGTTAGTGACACAAAACTGAAGGARATCCAAGCAGAAACAGAAAACGACTCACAACTCGCACAGCTGAGGAAAGTCATACAGGATGGACGGCCTGAGGAGAGGAGAAAATGCCCTCAGAGCGTCTCAGAATTCTGGAACCATCGTGATGAACTATCACAGATCAACGGAATAATTTTCAAAGGATGAGAAAATCATTCATTCCTACCAGTCTCAGAGAAGAGATTTGACAAAGATCCATGCTGGACACATGGGCATGGAAAAGCTGCCAAACAGCAGAGCCACGGATATTTTGTTTGGCCCGGAATGTGCAAAACAAATCAGAGGAACATTGTTTGATAAATTTACATTTACATTTACATTTAAGTCATTTAGACCAGACGCTCTTATCCAGAGCGACTTACAAATTGGTGCATTCACCTTATGATATCCAGTGAACAACCACTTTACAATAGTGGCATCTTAACTCTTTTAAGGGGGGGGTTAGAAAGATTACTTTATCCTATCCTAGGTATTCCTTAAAGAGGTTGGGCGTTTCAGGTGTCTCCGGAAGGTGGTTGATTGGACTCCGCCTGACCTGTGGCGTCGTAGAGGAGTCTGTATCCACCATGTTGGGCTGCCAGAGCAGCGAACAGTTTTGACTGGGCTGAGCGGGGAACAGTACTTCCTCAGAGGTAGGGAGGCGAGAACAGGCCACGAGGAATGACGAAGAATTCCTTAAGTATGAGTGCCCTGTTAGGGCCTGACTTCAGAAGGCACTGAAGAGTACGGAGGTGCCGTTCCCCTCACAGCTCCGTAAGGCAAGCACCATGGTCTTTAACGAGATGCGGCGTTCACATGGAGCAGCCCGTAGAGAGAGGCGGAAGGAGCGGTAGGGGTGACTGTGAGAGACTTGGGAAAGTTGAACACCCAGACGGGCTTGCGCGTCCTCTGGATGGAGTTGTAGGGTTTAACTGGCACAGGCAGGGAGGCCAGCCAACAGCGACAGTTGCAGTAATCCAGACGGGAGATTGACTGCCTGGATTAGGACTGCGCCGCTTCCTGCGTGAGGCAGGGTCGTACTCTGCGATGTTGTTTACGAGCCATGGAACCTACAGAACGGGTCACGCCTTTGATGTTAGTTTGAGAACGAACAGTGTTGTCCAGGATCACGCCAAAGGTTCTTAGCAGCTCTGTGGAGGGAGGACACAATGCGAGTTGTTTCAACCGTAGATGCAGAGTTCATGGAACGGGCCAAGTCCTTTCCCCGGGAGGAAGAGCAGCTCCCGTCTTGCGAGGTTCAGCTTGAGTGGTGAGTCGCGTATCCACACTGATATGCTCTGCCAGGACATGCAAGATTGCGATTCACCACCTGGTTATCGAGAGGGGGAACAAGGAGGAAGATTAATTGCTGTGTCGTTCTGCATAGCAATGATAGGAGCCGAGAACCATGTGAGGATATGACAGAGCGCAAGGGACTTTCGGGTATAGCAGAATAGGAGGAGGGCCTAGAACAGCAGCACCTGGGGGCACAGTGATGAGAGCACGTGGTGCGGAGGGACAGATTCATCCCACGCCACCTGTAGGGAGCGACCTGTCAGGTATAGGACGGCAATCCAAGCGTGGGGCCGCGCCGGAAGATCTGCCCAGCTCGGAGAGGCGTGGAGAGGAAGGATCTGATGGTTTCCACAGTAATCAAAGGCAGCGATAGTTTCTAGAAGGATGAGAGCAGAGGAGAGAGAGGTTTAGGCCTGTAGCAGGGCGGAGCGCCTCCGTGACACAGAGAAGGACAGTCTCAGTGTTGAATCCGAACTGTCTGCTGAACCTGACTGATTGATCAAGAACGGCATTTCTGAGAGAGATAGCAGAGAGCTGGCAAAAGGACGGCACATTCAAGAGTTTTAGGAGAGAAAAGAAAAGAAGGGATACTTGTCTGTAGTTGCTTGACTAAGATGCGCCATATGTCTTTGAACGACGCCCCTCAAACACCAAAGAGCCAATGTTACCTCACTGTATCCAGACCGACCCTGGCAGGTCGGGCAACCGATCTGTTTACCTGGAACAACGAGGACTACATCGTAACAGTGGACTTACTACAGCAGATACTTCGAACCTCGGACAAGCTTCACAGCACCACATCTGCAGCTGTGATACACAAGCTGAAAGCAGCCTTTGCCAGGCATGGCATTGTAGAGACTTTAATATCTGACAATGGGCCCTGTTACAAATCAAATGAGTTTGAATCCTTCACAAAAGCATGGGAGTTTACACATGTCACCACAAGCCCACRTTACCCTCAAAGTAATGGCCTTGCTGAAAAATCAGTGCAGATTGCTAAATCMCTCATGGACAAAGCAAAAGCAGACAAGAGAGACCCCTATCTCAGTCTCCTTGAATACCGCAACACTCCAGTTGACAACTTCAAATCACCAGCCCAGCTGTTGATGAGCCGCAGACTTTGCTCAATCCTTCCCAGCACCAACCAGCAGCTACAACCTGAGGTTGTCAGCTACAAGGAAATGCATGGAAAACGTGCACAGAGAAAACAACAACAAAAGCGATACTACGACAGGTCAGCTAGACCACTGCCACCACTGATCGACGGAGAGTCAGTTAGAATCCAGGAGCATGGCCTCTGGAAGCCAGCAGTCGTCATCCAGCCAGCTGACACTGAACGTTCATATCACGTCCGCACCGCAAAAGGAGCAGTGTACCGCCGCAATCGTCATCACCTACTGAACACAAAAGAACAACACACTGATGAGATGAACTGTTCTCCTGAAAGAGAACGTGATGGACTAAACACACACACAGCACAACACCACAAGAACTGTTGACTGACACAGAAGCATGCTCAGCATCATATCGCACAAGGTCAGGAAGAGAGGTCAAGCCCAGAGCTGTCCTACACTTGTGAAATGTCAAAGGGTGTAGGCGGAGCGCTGCCCTTAAAGAGTTCCAGACTGTAAACTTGTTATTGAAAGTTCACTTGAAATGCTTTGGTATTGTATTTGTTTGAAATGTTAAGATGTTATTTCTACAGTGATTTGTTACCTTTCTCTCTCTGCCCCCCCCCCCCCCGTTTTTAATTACCTATTCTATTGTCACTTAGAAATGTCCTTGTTTTGAAAGAAAAGCAACAAAAAAAAATCCATTAAAATATCCTAGACCTGTGAAATGTCAAAGGGTGTAGGCGGATCGCTGCCCTAA